>NW_028318813.1:0-295000 GCF_062004578.1 Staurois parvus | reverse complement strand
AAAATATATTTGATATGTATTTTAAAAATATTCTTCTCAAATATATTGACATAAATTTGAAATACTACAATTTTGGCCATATTCAATATATTTCAAAATATATTTCAATAAATATATATATATATATATTGTATGTTGAAATGCGTTTTTATTACAAAATATATGAAAATTATTTTTAAAAATGCATTTCAAATATACTGTATGTCTTTAACCCCTTTGCGCCGGTGCCTCCTGGCCCTTCAGAAGCAGAGAGGCGGGTGGGGTTTTAGGGTCATGTGACCTACGTGATTCGCTGTCACAGGGTCACATGATCAGAAAAGGTACCTATCGCAAGTGGAGATCGCGACCTTTCCGTGTGTCACCGTCATATGTGCTGGGAGTGCCCAGGGCGGGCTGTCAGCACATATGTATTTTCTAATGGCACGCAAATATGCGGCCGCTCAGCGTCAAGGCTCAGACATCAAGAGGCCACATATTTGCGCGCGCTCGGCGTCTAGGGGTTAAAAATACAACTCTACATTTTTGGAACGCATTTACAAATATATGTAAAAATATATGTTAAAATGACTTTTTTATATGTAAAAAAAAAATCTGAAGAATAGATTTAAAAAAATATATATTTTTAAAAATATATATGTTTTAAATATATACTTCAGATTTTTTTAACGTATAAAAAAGTCATTTTAACATATATTTTTACATATATTTGTAAATGCATTCCAAAAATGTAGAGTTGTATTTTTGAAGACATACAATATTTTGGAAATGTATTTTAAAAAATATTTTTCATATATTTTGTTATAAAAATGCATTTCAACATGCAGTATATATATATATATATATATATATATATATATATTTATTTATTGAAATATATTTTGAAAATATATATTTTTTAAATACATTCTTCAGATTTTTTTTAACGTATCAAAAAGTCATTTTTACATATATTTTTACATATATTTGTAAATGCATTCCAAAAATGTAGAGTTGTATTTTTAAAGACATACAATATATTAGAAATGTATTTTTAAAAATATCTTTCATATATTTTGTAATAAAAATGCATTTCAACATGCAGTATGTATGTGTGTATATATATATATATATATATATATATATATATATATACATTCAGTCGTATCCAACCCTTGGCGATTGCATGGACCGTCACTCGTAAGCAACTTTTTCTATGAATTATATATATATAGAGTGTTCTTGATCTGGCCAACTGTTGTGAAGGGTGTTTTCTTCACCAGGGAAAGAATTCTTCTTCCACCACAGTTGTTTTCCGTGGTCTTCCGGGTGTTTTGGTGTTGCAGAGCTCACCGGTGCGTTCCTTCTTTTTAAGAATGTTCCAAACAGTTGTTTTGGCCACGCCTAATGTTTTTGCTATCTCTCTGATGGGTTTGTTTTGTTTTTTCAGCCTAATGATGGCTTGCTTCACTGATAGTGACAGCTCTTTGGATCTCATCTTGAAAGTTGACAGCAACAGATTCCAAATGCAAATAGCACACTTGAAATGAACTCTGGACCTTTTATCTGTTCATTGTAATTGGGATAATGAGGGAATAACACACACCTGGCCATGGAACAGCTGAGAAGCCAATTGTCCCATTACGTTTGGTCCCTTAACAAGTGGGAGGCACATATGCAAACTGTTGTAATTCCTACACCGTTCACCTGATTTGAATGTATATACCCTCAAATTAAAGCTGACAGTCTGCATTTAAACTCAAAAGTACAAGGAGTGCAGCGCTACATCAAATTAAATGGCAAAAAAAAACCAAAAAAAAAAAACCAGTAAAATAATATCAATATAGTCAAATAATACTAATATTAAAATAAGTCCACTGTAATATAAATATATGGATTCCTCAGTCCACAGTGAAATATCAGA
This sequence comes from Staurois parvus, assembly GCF_062004578.1. NCBI lineage: Eukaryota > Metazoa > Chordata > Amphibia > Anura > Ranidae > Staurois > Staurois parvus. The sequence continues at coordinate 293,100 of NW_028318813.1, read as the reverse complement.
CGTTGTAGGTGCAATCTGGTCTCCCGTTGTGATAATATGAATAGATTGCCTACTCACCAGAAACCCAGTAATAAACGCATATCTGTATCACATGCATCCTAGGATGTTGAATAAAGACAGCCCAGAAATGAAATCCTCTGATGGACCCTCAGTGGTGAAAGAAAGGATACCGATCTGATCTCCAAGTATTTACTTCATCAAGTCTGCAGCAATACCTAAATCACTGGGGCTGAGACATGGAGGCTCAGTGGCAGATATGGAGAATAAAGGTGCTCATAGTGTAGTATTTAAAACTATAAATTTATTACATTAAAATCTGAGCAGAAATACATACATGAATGACTGTATATAGTATGAAACTGCTATGAGCAGTAAAAGCACCCAAAAACACTGACCAGTATACATCTAATGTGGGCCGCCGGACCTCCTGATCCGGCGGCGTAGCGTCAAAGCGTGCAGGGGCTCAGGAGGTCCGGCGGCCCACATTAGATGTATACTGGTCAGTGTTTTTGGGTGCTTTTACTGCTCATAGCAGTTTCATACTATATACAGTCATTCATGTATGTATTTCTGCTCAGATTTTAATGTAATAAATTTATAGTTTTAAATACTACACTATGAGCACCTTTATTCTCCATATCTGCCACTGAGCCTCCATGTCTCAGCCCCAGTGATTTAGGTATTGCTGCAGACTTGATGAAGTAAATACTTGGAGATCAGATCGATATCCTTTCTTTCACCACTGCGGGTCCATCAGAGGATTTCATTTCTGGGCTGTCTTTATTCAAGATCCTAGGATGCATGTGATACAGATATGCGTTTATTACTGGGTTTCTGGTGAGTAGGCAATCTATTCATATTATCACAACGGGAGACCAGATTGCACCTACAACGTCTGATATTTCACTGTGGACTGAGGAATCCATATTTATATTACAGTGGACTTATTTTAATATTAGTATTATTTGACTATATTGATATTATTTTACTGTATTTTTTTTTTTGCCATTTAATTTGATGTAGCGCTGCACTCCTTGTACTTTTGAGTTTATTAGAAAGGTTTTGTGGTTCCTTTTAGTGCATTGGTCGCTTGTCGGATTGCGCTCACTAACTTATATATTTTTTGAGTCTGCAGTTAAAGCACATTTTGTTTGTTTCATTTCAAATCCATTGTGGTGGTGTATAGAGCCAAAAATGTTAGAATTGTGTCGATGTCCCAATATTTATGGACCTGACTGTATAGTAATAAAAATGCATTTCAACATGCAGTGTGTGTATATATATTGAAATATTTTGAATATGGCCAAAATTGTAGTATTTCAAAAATATTTTTCTTCCATGTGGGATTCATTCAATCCCCCCTCAGTGATCAGACTGTACATTGTAACTTTGTAGCAAGTCGCAAGGCAAGAGCTGCAAGCAGGATCTGATCTGTGTCAGATATTTGTGAACACAGCCAACTACTGCAACCCCTAATTGTGCAACCTCTGAGCCATCAATTTAGCCCAGGAAGTGAATGGTGACCCTGGATGATGCCTGAACAAAGATGGCTCTGTCCTTCTGGAGAGAAAAGCAGATGAAGGCATTGTCAGGGGGAGTCCTGAAACTCTGTGAGAGGGAATGCAGACCTGGAAGTGTTACATTATCACATTACTGAGCACGCCGCACTTACTGAAACATAGATTGTAAGCTCCCAGGATCAGGGCCCTCCTAACCCTCTTGTATTGAACTGTATTGTTGCTGTATTGTCTCCCGTTATATTGTAAAGCGCTGAGCAAACTGTTGGCGCCATAAATCCTGTATAACAATAATATATAAATCCTGTATAATAATAATATATAAATCCTGTATAATAATAATAATAATATATAAATCCTGTATAATAATAATATATAAATCTTGTATAATAATAATAATAATAATAATATATAAATCCTGTATAATAATAATATATAAATCCTGTATAATAATATATAAATCCTGTATAATAATAATAATAATAATATATAAATCCTGTATAATAATAATATATAAATCCTGTATAATAATAATAATAATAATAATATATAAATCCTGTATAATAATAATATATAAATCCTGTATAATAATAATAATAATATATAAATCCTGTATAATAATAATAATAATAATAATATATAAATCCTGTATAATAATAATATATAAATCCTGTATAATAATAATAATATATAAATCCTGTATAATAATAATATATAAATCCTGTATAATAATAATAATAATATATAAATCCTGTATAATAATAATATATAAATCCTGTATAATAATAATAATAATATATAAATCCTGTATAACAATAATATATAAATCCTGTATAATAATAATAATAATAATAATAATAATATATAAATCCTGTATAATAATAATATATAAATCCTGTATAATAATAATAATAATAATAATATATAAATCCTGTATAATAATAATATATAAATCCTGTATAATAATAATAATAATAATAATAATATATAAATCCTGTATAATAATAATAATATATAAATCCTGTATAATAATAATAATAATAATAATATATAAATCCTGTATAATAATAATATATAAATCCTGTATAATAATAATAATAATAATAATATATAAATCCTGTATAATAATAATAATAATAATAATATATAAATCCTGTATAATAATAATAATATATCTGATGCAAGGCTCAATCTCTCATGCTTGGTGCAGCATCCGCAGTGAATCTGCAGCACTGAAGACTGACCACGAGAGGGCAGAATGAATCACAAACTCTAATAATAGCAGTAAAGCTAAAAATAAATGAGCAGAAAAATAACATAAAAATACATAAAATTCAGTACAAACTGGATTTTTTTCCCCACAAGTATCCTCTTCAGCAAATAACCTACCTAACCAATAAAAAAAGCAGCCAATCAGCTTTCTTAAAGCCCTTACAGCAACCTTCATCATCAGCCTGGCTGCAGATTTAACCCTTTCCATGCTTGTTACTTTTTTTACACAAATGTAAAAAAAAAACACATATTTTTCAAGTATTTAATTTTGGAGCCTGACTACGTTACTACAAAAAAAAAAAAAAAAAATGAGGAGGGTCCAGTGAGAATGATTCCTCTCCTTCTGGCATACATCGGGATCACTAATGAGCTGCACATTCTGTGTTGGAGGGCTTTTAATTTTTAAATATTTAAATTTTTATTATTTTGATTTTTTTTTTTAGATTTAATATTTTTTTTTTTTAGCTCACCATTACAATGTGTTACCTATTTTTGTTTTCACTATTACAAGGGAGCTGATGAACCACCTGTACAGTGCAGGTGACAGGTACCCATTACAGAGACATCAGTGATTTGTTCGACTCTTACGCAGGCCATAGACGGTTTGTTTATCGGTCGATTTTTCGTCCGAAACAATAATCGGCCGATTTTTACACTGTTAGTGGGGCAATGGCATTGGATGATTTTTGCGGTTCCTCCTCATTTCTTTTATTGGTCATGCTGGAAACTTTGCGAAAAACGGCCGATTTTCGCAATCATTGGTGGCAACAGAACGACCGATGTTTCGTTTTTTGGACAAAAAAGCGGCCGATAAATGAACCGTCTATGCCCTGCATTAGAAGTCTTTGTTTTTTTTTTTTTAATTTACTGAGTGAATATTTCAGCATTCGTTCATCCATCATGAACGACCCCCGGAATGTGTCTATTTTTTATTTATTTTTTGTTCTTATGATCGTCAGCTCCATCTAGTGGCCCTAATGTGGTATTTTACTGAAGTTTCTCAATTGGGAAAATACCACATTATGGCCACTAGACGGAGCTGACGATTATAGGAAAAAACATATTAGATACATTTTGTGACAATCGTGTGAATGCTGAGACATTTGCACGGCAAATTTTTTTATAAATAGACCCCCTGTGTCTCTCCTGTACTGGGTGACAGAAAGTCTCCTATGCTATATTTACATGGCCACATCCAAATGCAATGAGACAGGGCTGAACCCGCTGCACACGGGGGAATGGGGAGTTCACCCCTGCATATAGATGCATGTGTGTATATGCACATGTGTGTGCATCCATATATATATATGTATGTGTATATATGTATTTTATTATGTTTATCGTGTTGTTTATATGTATGTATATATATCTTTTCATATATTTCATTACTTGGTTTATTTGGATGCTGGACATGTTCATTTGGACACATCATGTACCTTACATGTGCACATTCATGTGGACACACATGTTTAATACCATCTCTCTTTTTATCTTTGGGATTTTCTTTTCTTTTTCTTTTCTTTTTGTATTTTGATGCATTACTTTAGTTTTTGATGCGTTGTTTTTCGATGCGTTACTTTTGATATATATATTTTCTCTGCTGTTTTGATATATTCCGGTCTGAATATGTATGTTTTTTTGTCACTTTTTTGTATTTTATCCCAAGTAGACATGTGTTTTTTTTTGTTATTTGATTAAATGAGGTTTTTACATATATTAATATTTAAATTTTGATTATTTACAAATGCGGCTTCTTAGCCCATGTCTTCTTGGGACATTAATCACTTTTATCTGTGTTTTGTTCTATTTTTCATTTATAATTTTTTCATAATTATTTTTTCACAATTATTTGTATCCGTTATTCTTTTTCTCTTTCTTTGTTTCTCCTTTTATTCCACTTGGCTTTCCTTTTTTCTTTTCCTTCTTTCTTGTTGTTCTCTGAGATCACTAGTTTTGATACAATGTCTTGTTACAATGTATCAGTAGGCGTACCCTCAGGATTCAGGAGTGCTGATTAGGACGGGTGTTCTTTATTAACTAACACCTATATAAGACGGCACTTTTGTTGTTTTCTTTAGTATGATTAACCCCTTGGTGCCGGCGCCTCCCGGTCCTTTAAGGGTTTCAGAAGCTGGGAGGCGGGGTGCTGTTTTAAGTTCATTTGACCGCTGTGATTCGCCGTCACGGTGGTCACATGATCGGGAAAGGTCCCGATCAAAAGAGGAGATCGGGACCTTTCCGTGAGTACCGGACATGTGTGCTGGGAGCGCGCTCTTAGCACATATGTTTTTCTTAATTCTACGCAAATGTGTGGCCGCTTGGTGTCAAGGCCCAGATGCCGGGAGGCCGCACATTTGCATGCGGCTGGTGTGATGAGGGTAAGTACGAGATCGTGTGAAACGTGTTAACAAGTCCTGTATTCTTGTCCTGGTGTTTTGTGTGTCCTATGGATCAATAAATACACACTACAGGTGAAACTCGAAAAATTAGAATATGGTGCAAAAGTTTATTTATTTCAGTGCAGCAACTTAAAAGGTGAAACTAATATATGAGACTCATTACATGCAAAGCAAGATAGTTCCAGCCGTGATTTGTCATCATTGTGATGATTATGGCTTACAGCTCATGAAAACCCCAAATCCACATTGTGTAGAAGGACAACAGAAAAGGACAAGCATGTGGTGTGGGAGAAAATCAAAAGAGGACTCAGCATGTGGTGCAGGAGAACATCAGAAAAGGACCCAATGTGGTGCGGGAGAACATCAGAAGAGGACCCAACATGTGGTACGGGAGAACATCAGAAATTAACCCAACATGTGGTGCGGATGAACATCAGAAGAGGACCCAACATGTGGTGTAGAAGAACAACAGAAGAGGGCCCAGCATGAGGTGTAGGAGAATATCTGACGAGGACCCAGCAGGCATGTTGTGTGGGAGAACATCAAAAGAGGACTCAGCATGTGGTGCAGCAGAACCTCAGAAGAAGAGCCAGCATGTGGTGCATGAGAACATCAGAAAAGGACAAGCATGTGGTGTGGCAGAATATCAGAAGAGGACCCAGCATGTGGTGCATGAGAACATCAGAAAAGGACAAGCATGTGGTGTGGGAGAACATCAGAAGAGGAGCCAGCATGCGGTGCAGAAGAACATCAGAAAAGGGCCCAGCATGAGGTGCAGAAGAACATCAGAAGAGGACCCAGCATGAGGTCCAGAAGAACATCAGAAGAGGAGCCAGCATGTGGTGCAGGAGAATATCTGACGAGGACTCAGCAGGCATGAGGTGCAGGAGAACAGCTGACAAGGACCCAGTAGGCATGTGGTGCAGGAGAACATCAGAAAAGGACCCAGCACGCGGTGCAGGAGAACATCAGAAAAGGACCCAGCATGTGGTGCAGGAGAACATCAAAAGAGGACTCAGCATGTGGTGCAGCAGAACCTCAGAAGAAGAGCCAGCATGTGGTGCATGAGAACATCAGAAAAGGACAAGCATGTGGTGTGGCAGAATATCAGAAGAGGACCCAGCATGTGGTGCATGAGAACATCAGAAAAGGACAAGCATGTGGTGTGGGAGAACATCAGAAGAGGAGCCAGCATGCGGTGCAGAAGAACATCAGAAAAGGGCCCAGCATGAGGTGCAGAAGAACATCAGAAGAGGACCCAGCATGAGGTCCAGAAGAACATCAGAAGAGGAGCCAGCATGTGGTGCAGGAGAACCTCAGAAGAAGAGCCAGCATGTGGTGTGGGAGAATATCAGAAGAGGACCCAGCATGTGGTGCATGAGAACATCAGAAAAGGACAAGCATGTGGTGTGGGAGAACATCAGAAGAGGACCCAGCATGTGGTGCATGAGAACATCAGAAAAGGACAAGCATGTGGTGTGGGAGAACATCAGAAGAGGAGCCAGCATGCGGTGCAGAAGAACATCAGAAAAGGACCCAGCATGAGGTGCAGAAGAACATCAGAAGAGGACCCAGCATGAGGTGCAGAAGAACATCAGAAGAGGGCCCAGCATGAGGTGCAGGAGAATATATGACGAGGACTCAGCAGGCATGAGGTGCAGGAGAACAGCTGACAAGGACCCAGTAGGCATGTGGTGCAGGAGAACATCAGAAAAGGACCCAGCACGCGGTGCAGGAGAACATCAGAAAAGGACCCAGCATGTGGTGCAGGAGAACATCAAAAGAGGAGCCAGGATGTGGTGCAGGAGAACATCAAAAGAGGAGCCAGGATGTGGTGCAGCAGAACCTCAGAAGAAGAGCCAGCATGTGGTGTGGGAGAATATCAGAAAAGGACAAGCATGTGGTGTGGGAGAACACCAGAAGAGGACCCAACACGTGGTGCAGGAGAACATCAGAAGAGGATCCAGCATGAGGTGCAGAAGATCATCAGAAGAGGACCCAACATGTGGTGCAGGAGAACATCAGAAGATGACCCAGCATGTGGTGCAGGAGAACATCAGAAGAGGACCCAGCAGGCATGAGGTGCAGGAGAACACCAGAAGAGGATCCAGCATGAGGTTCAGGAGAACACCAGAAGAGGACCCAGCATGAGGTTCAGGAGAACATCAGAAGAGGATCCAGCATGTGGTGCAGGAGAACACCAGAAGAGGACCCAGCATGAGGTTCAGGAGAACATCAGAAGAGGATCCAGCATGTGGTGCAGGAGAACACCAGAAGAGGACCCAGCATGTCACATGACCATTTAGAAGATATATCTTATGGACAGGAAATAAATAAAATACAGTTTTGGGGGAAGCATGAAGGCCAGAGCTGAACTTTAAATCTGGGGATCCCCCCACAATAAATCCCTTTTGCTTAGCCCCTTGTTGGCAGTGAGCCGCGCCCAGTCAGTGTGATGCTGATGAGAATGTGATAACAAAGGCAATGATAATTCTCGGCAGTGAAGACACTTAATCTCCTGTTTAGCTCTGGCCTCGGGGCGATTAAACACATTATAATCGCTGGCTGAGCCTGGCATTCTTCGATCTATTGTACACCAGCCAGGAGTGATGCCAAAAACGGGCTCTACCCAACAGGTAACATTTATCTACAGTATGACAAGACTGGCCATTACACACAATGCAGCTGCATCCAACACAGGACCCTCATGACATGAGAGGGGATCACAGGCTGCCCTTTACCTTGAAGTACTGGGTGCAGTGGAGGAAGGAGCAGCAGGGGGGGGGGGGGGGGCGCTGCAAACCCGAGTATCAGGGTGGAACATGAATGGGAAAGGTGACAACGTCTCTCTAAGCTCCATCTAAAGCCAAGAGGTTAAGCTTTAGATACACTTTAAAGAAGTGGTCCAATCAAAGAGCCAGTTCCAAATTTGGGGGGGGGGGGCAGACTGGGGCCACTGGAAGTGGACAATGCCCCAGCATTAGTGGTCACAGGCATTCCATAATTCCCCTGAGCTGAGCGGGATAGTGAGCAGGAGAAACAAATGCCTTAGCTCTTGTGGTTAGTAGGAAGAATCATGTCAGATCATTGGTGTCAGTGAGAGGAAAAATGTCCTATCATTGATGTTAGTGGGAGGAATAGTGCCCCATCCCTGGTGTCAGTGGGAGGAATGGTGCCCCATCCCTGGTGTCAGTGGGAGGAATGGTGCCCCATTACTGGTGTCAGTGGAAGGAATAGTGCCCCATCATTGGTATCAGTGGGAGGAATAGTGCCCCATCATTGGTGTCAGTGGGAGGAATAGTGCCCCATCATTGGTATCAGTGGGGGGAATAGTGCCCCATCATTGGTGTCAGTGGGAGGAATAGTGCCCCATCATTGGTATCAGTGGGAGGAATAGTGCCCCATCATTGGTATCAGTGGAATGAATAGTGTCCCATCATTGGTGTCAGTGGGAGGAATAGTGCCCCATCATTGGTATCAGTGGGAGGAATAGTGCCCCATCATTGGTGTCAGTGGGAGGAATAGTGCCCCATCATTGGTATCAATGGGAGGAATAGTGCCCCATCATTGGTGTCAGTGGGAGGAATAGTGCCCCATCATTGGTATCAGTGGGAGGAATAGTGCCCCATCATTGATATCAGTGGGAGGAATAGTGCCCCATCATTGGTGTCAGTGGGAGGAATAGTGCCCCATTACTGGTGTCAGTGGGAGGAATAGTGCCCCATCATTGGTGTCAGTGAGAGGAATAGTGCCCCATCATTGGTGTCAGTGAGAGGAATAGTGCCCTATTGCTCTGTTCTTGCTGTTCCATACATCCTATTATCACATTAAACATGGAGATTGCTGTGTTCATTTCAGGAGAGAATTCCGGATTTCGCTGCCTAGCAAATATTTAAATAACTGATCAGCTGCACCAATGTAATGAATCCCCCCCCCCATTATTGGAGACATCCCCCATGTTGTATGGCAGGGATTTTATATTCCAAAACCGACTCCAATGTTGGGGAAATGGGCCCCGCGCAGGTGAGGGTGTCACCCATGAATGTTTGGTGGGGAGTCCACACCTGGTGGCGATGGGCCAGTACACATTGTATTCAGGGAGTAGTGCGATTGTTCATGGAGGAGGAAATAACACACAATAATCCGAGGCACAATGATCACTGAAATCAGAGATCATTCATCCTTGTGACACGTGACGGCGACGATTGGTCATCGATGGCGGCATGGAATTCGGCTGTAACTCTATGAATGCTGGCGGTCAGCTGCAACCTCAAAGCTTAGAGAGTAAAGCTGCTCTGAGGGATAAAGGATTAGAGCTTGGCATTTTTCTTTTTGCTGAAATCCTGGCTGCAATCCCTATTTATTTATTATATAAATCGCTGTGGGACTGTAAAGCCTTCGCACAGCCATACAGAATAATCCTGGTTGTCTAACCTGTTTATTTCCTATGGTCACCAGCTCCATCTAGTGGTTAAAATGCTGTTTTTTCCTCATTGAGATATTTTAGCAAAATACCACCTTTAGCCACTAGATGGAGCTGTAGCATGATAGGAATTTCCTATAATACTTAGCTCCATCTATTGGCCATATGAGGTATTTTCCTGATTAAGATATTTAGGCAAAAATTCCTTCTTTAGCCACTAGATGGCGCTATAGTATCATAGGAATTTCCTATAGTACTCAGCTCCATCTATCGGCCATATGAGGTATTATCCTGATTAAGATATTTCCACAAAAAAAATCCATGTTTAGCCACTAGATGGAGCTATAGTATCATAGGAATTTCCTGTAGTACTTAGCTCCATCTATCGGCCATATGAGGTATTTTCCTCATTAAGATATTTCAACAAAAATGTCATCTTTAGCCACTAGATGGAGCCAAATTCGCTCCTCCATGTCTTTATAGACCTTGCTTTGTGCACTGGTGTCCCGCTCTAATTCATCCTTAAGGTGTTCTATGGGATTGAGGTCAGGACTCTGTGCAGACCAGTCAAGTTCCTCCACCCCAAACTGGCTCCTCCATGTCTTTATGGACCTTGCTTTGTGCACTGGTGGGCAGTCATGTTGGAACAGGAAGAGGCCATCCCCAAACTCTTCCCACAAAGTTGGGAGCATGAAATTATCCAAATTGTCTTGGTATGCTGACCCCTTAAGAGTTCCCTTCACTGGAACTAGGGGGCCAAGCCCAACCCCTGAAGAACAACCCCACACCATAATCCGCCCTCCACCAAACTTTACACTTGGCACAAAGCAATCAGGAAAGTACCGTTCTCCTGGCAACCGCCAGGAGGTATTTTACTGATTAAGATATTTCAACAAAAATTCCATCTTTAACCACTAGATGGAGCTAAAGTATCATAGGAATTTCCTGTAGTACTTAGCTCCATCTATGGGCAATATGAGGTATTTTTCTATTAAGATATTTCAACAAAAAATCCATCTTTGGTCACTAGATGGAGCTAAAGTATCAGAGGAATTTCCTATAGTACTTACCTCCATCTATCGGCCATATGAGGTATTTTCCTGATTAAGATACTGCAACAAAAATTCCATCTTTAGCCACTAGATGGAGCTATAGTATCAGAGGAATTTCCTATAGTACTTAGCTCCATCTATGGACCATATTTGGTATTTTCCTGATTAAGATATTTCCACAAAACTTCCATCTTTAGCCACTAGATGGAGCTAAAGTATCATAGGAATTTCCTATAGTATTTAGCTCCATCTATCAGCCATATTTGGTATTTTCCTGATTAAGATATTTCAACAAAAAATACATCTTTAGCCACTAGATGGAGCTATAGTATCATTGGAATTTCCTATAGTACTTAGCGCCATCTATGGGCCATATGAGGTATTTTCCTCATTAGGATATTTCCGCAAAAATTCCATCTTTAGCCACTAGATTGAGCCAAACACTCTCCTCCATGTCTTTATGGACCTTGCTTTGTGCACTGGTGCGCAGTCATGTTGGAACAGGAAGGGGCCATCCCCAAACTCTTTCCAGTTCCAAGTTGGGAGCATGAACGTGTCCAAAATGTCTTGGTATGCTGACGCCTTAAGAGTTCCCGTCACTGGAACTAGGGGGCCAAGCCCAACCCCTTAAAAACAACCCCACACCATAATCCCCCCTCCACCAAACTTTACACTTGGCACAATGCAGTCAAGCAAGTACCGTTCTCCTGGCAATTGCCAAACCCAGACACGTCTATCAGATTACCAGAGAACAAGTCTCCTCTGCTCTAGAGTCCAGTGGTGGCGTGCTTTACACCACGGCATCCGACGCTTTGCATTGCACTTGGTGACGTAAGGCTTGGATGCAGCTGCTCGGCCATAGAAACCCATTCCATGAAGCTCTCTCCGCACTGTTGTTGTGCTAATCTGAAGGCCACATGAAGTTTGGAGGTCTTTGGCTATTGCCTCTGCAGACAGTTGGTGACCTCTGCACACTGTGCACTTCAGCATGCGCTGACCCCGCCCTGTCATGTGACGTGGCCTACCACTTGGTGGCTGAGTGGCTGTTGTTCCCAGTGGCTTCCACTTTGTTATAATCCCACTAACAGTTGAGCGTGGAATATTTAGTAGCCAGGAAATGTCACGGATGGATTGCACAGGTGACCACCTATCACGGGACCACGCTTGGAGTCACTGAGCTCCTGAGAGCGACCCATTCTTTCACCAATGTTTGTAGAAGCCGTCTGCATGCCTAGGGGCTTGATTGTATACACCTGTGTCCATGGAGGGGATTGGAACACCTGAATCACATGATATGGAGGGGATTGGAACACCTGAATCACATGATATGGAGGGGATTGGAACACCTGAATCACATGATTGGGAGGGGATTGGAACACCTGAATCACATGATTGGGAGGGGATTGGAACACCTGAATCACATGATTGGGAGGGGATTAGAACACCTGAATCACATGATTGGGAGGGGATTGGAACACCTGAATCCAATGATATGGATGGCGGGCCCAATACGTTTGGCACTTTGGCAATATAGTGTATATATATATATATATATTTTTTTTTTTTTTTCCCTCCATTTTTTGCAATTTATAAGGGTTTTATTTTTTTTAATATTTTTATTTATATCACAGGGGTGCCTGTGATGTAATATAGTGATATAGTGTGTGTATACATATATATATACTGTGTATGCACTGTAGCTAGGGGTGGACTGACCATTTGGAAACTTGGGCACTGCCCGAGCGCCCGTGGTCAGTAGGGGGCCCCATGAGATGCCCCTGGTACCTTTTTCATAGGCTTTTTTGAGTTTGGGCAAGGACACAGGGGCCCCATAATCCCCTATTGCCCGGGGGCCCCATGAGTTGTCAGTCCGCCCCTGTAGCATTAGGATGATGAAAACCCAAATCTTTAAATCAGTATGAAGAGGGATTTGAATATCCGACATACAATACAGTCACTGGAGAGAGCTAATAGCAAGGGCGCACTGATAACTCATGGGGCCCCCGGGCAATAGGGGATCATGGGGCCCTTGTCCTCGCCCACACTCAAACCACACCCAAAAAAGCCTATCAAAGGTACCAGGGGCAGCTCATGGGGCCCCCTACTGACATCGGGCCCTTGGGCAGTACCCAAGTTCCCAAATGGTCAGTCCGCCCCTGGCTAACAGCTAACATTATGGCAAGGGATGTGTACTTCACTCATTAGTATCCATGTAATTGTCCTCCAGAATAAAATTCCTGGCGTTTTCTGGCACTCGGGGGTCCGCAGGTCGAGCACACAGCAGGCCATTAAAGGGAAAGGCTGTGCACACATGTACTTTTTTTTTAATCAGGTTTCCCTGCATGTACTAGGGTTGCCACCTCATCCCTTTAAACCCGAACACATATGAATGACACGGGTTCTGCGGGTGATTAAGGTGGCAGTTAAACTCACTTATCTGTATTAAATCAGCCTCAGAACCCATGTCATTCATATGTGTTCGGGATTAAAGGGATGAGGTGACAACCCTAACATATACATGTATGACATATTCCCTGAATGTGAAATCGCTGCGTCTGCGCCCCCTGCAGGAGGAGGACAGAATCATCGCCCGTCTGTAGAAACAGTGGAGAGGTTTGAGGAATGTTATTACACGGCTGGGTGTGGGTCTCTATATCATGTTGTGCTTTATTCCTGGGAGGGGCACGTGTACGCTCGCCAAGTTCGATCTCACACCCTCTCACAGCTGACACAACATATACCTCGCCGATCTGAAAGTATATACAGCGTATACCCCGACAATAAAATGATTGTGTCCCGGATGTCTGATTTCCATACAGCAATACTAAGCTGTGCCTATAGTGTGCTACTGACATGACATTTCAGCACTTGTCGGTGGCAACCCGTGCAATCCATACATACAAAGAAACCAAAACGAATCATTTCAGAAATTGTTATGTGTAATAACATGGAATGACACGGGGAAAAAGTATTGAACACACTAACCGAATTTTATTTAACCACTTCCATACCGGGCACATTTACCCCCTTCCTGCCCAGGCCATTTTTCAGGTTTCACACTTTGAATTACAATTGCGCGGGCATACAACATTGTACCCAAACTAAAATTTTATCATTTTCTTCACACAACTAGAGCATTCTTTTGGTGGTATTTAACTACATGCCGCCCAGCCACTGTACATATACGGCGGCAGGGCGTCACTCGCAGGCAAAACCACATTTTAAAACGTGTGTTTTGTAAACAAATAGGGGGCGCGCGCGAGGCGCGCCCCCGCCCTATTTGTCCCACCAATCACCACCGCAGATGTCAGTCGCCGGGTCACAGCCGCTCCTTAGCGGCTATCTCCCGGCGATAGGCGGCAAACAGTGACAGAGAGCACAGCTGCAGTAGCTGTGCTGTCTGTCACTTCCCTGTCAGCTCGAGGATGAGCTGATCGAGAAAGAACAGTTTCTCTTTCTCGATCAGCCTTGTCCCGCCCAGTACACACCCCGCCCCCTAGTAAAACACTCCCCTCACTCCTATAACCCTTCCCTGCTAAATAAAGTTAACCCCTTCCTCCCCATTGCCATTAGTACAGTGTCAGTGTTTTTTTTTTTGCACTAATCACTGTATTAGTGTTTTTGGGGATGTCAGTGACCCCAAGTCAGTACCCCCCAATGTCAGAATGTCCGCCGCTGTCCCATAGTCCCGCCATAAGTCGCTGGTCACTGCCGTAAGTCACTGATCGCCGCCATAATTCGCTGATCACCGCCATTATTGGTATAAAAAAACCCCTAAAAATCCCAGTATCTTTCCCGTTATTTGTAAACGCTATAACTTTCACGTAAACCAATTAATTTACACGTATTGGGTTTTTTTTTTTTAGCAAAGACATGTCCCAAAATGCATTTTGGCAGAAATTTATGACTAAATTTTATTTTTGCATTTTTTTTACTGGACATGTTTTATAGCAAAAAGTCCAAAATATTGTTTTTTTTTCCTCAAAATTGTCAGCCTTTTTTTTTTATAGCGCAAAAAATAAAAACCGCACAGGCGATCAAATACCACCGAAAGAAAGCTCAATTTGTGGGGAAAAAAAGGATGTAAATTTCATTTATGTACCGTATTGCATGACCGCGCAATTGTCTGTTAAACTAGCGCAGCGCTGTATAGCAGAAAAATGGTGTAAATTGCAGTATCTATCCCATAGTTTGTAGACGCTATAACTTCCACACAAAGCAATCAATATACACTTATTGGGATTTTTTTTACCATAAACATGGAGCAGAATACATTTTGGCCTAAATTTATAACCAACTTTGAGTTTACTATATATTTTTTATAGCTGAAAGTAAAAAATATTGTTTTTCTTCAAAATTTTTGGCCTTTTTTTGTTTATAGCGTGAAAAATAAAAAGCGCACAGGTGATCAAATTACACTGAAAAAAAGCTCTATTTGTGTGAAAAAAAGGAAGTAAATTTCGTTTGGGAGCAGCATTGCATGACCGCGCAATTATCAGTTGAATTAGTGCAGCACCGAGTAGCAAAAAGAGGCCTGGTCATTAAGGGGGGTAAATCCTCTGGAGCTCAAGTGGTTAATTTTTTGGGGGGTTTTTATTTTTTGCTAAATTAACAAAAAAAATGCTGAAACAAAAACCCCACGTTTTTCTTTGTTTCTGTTATAAAAGTTTGCAAATAAATAATAATATAATAATAAATATATTTTTTTTTGTGCTTAGCTGTGATTTGGCCACGGCTAATCACATGACACAGCTGGGCTGTGATTGGCCCAGCTTGTGCATGTGATCGCTGTGACCATTCACAGCTAGACACACTAGTATACAACGGATGGCATGAATGAAGCCATCCATTGTACCTCGGACACGGCCGGTGACAGATCGCGCCGCTGCGCGGCTCTGCAGGTGCTCAAACTGCGCATGCCCGAAAGGACGCCATATGGCGTCCACCCGGAAAGGTGAGGGTTTTTGCCAGCCGCCATTCGGCCATAGGCCGGGCGGGAAGTGGGTAATATTTCATACAAAATCCATTGTTGGTAATGACAGCTTCCTGTATGGAGAAACAAGTCCCATGCGTTGCTCAGGTGTGATTTTGGCCCATTCTTCCGCACAGTCTTCAAATCCTGAAGGTTCCGCGGGCCTCTTCTGTGAACTTTAGATCTTTTCATAGATTTTCTATTGGATTCAAGTCAGGTGATTGGCTGGGCCATTCCAGCAGATTTATTTTCTTTCTTTGAAGCCAGTTGGAGTTCCCTTGGCTTTGTGTTTGGGATCATTGTCTTGCTGAAA
Source organism: Staurois parvus (assembly GCF_062004578.1). NCBI lineage: Eukaryota > Metazoa > Chordata > Amphibia > Anura > Ranidae > Staurois > Staurois parvus. Next base: position 277,152 of record NW_028318813.1, on the reverse strand, counting down.
TGTCTGCCCTCGTTTCATCGTCATCCTCCTGGTAGATGGCAGCAGATTTTTATCAAGAATGTCTTCCATTTTTCCATTCATCCTTCCTTCAATGATATGACGTCTGCCAGTACCGCATATTGAAAAACAGCCCCACACCATGATGTTCCCACCTCCATGCTTCACAGTTGGGGTGATGTGCAGTGCCAAATGACCTCCAAACATGGTGTGTATTATGGCATCCAAAGAGTTCAATGTTGGTCTCATCTGACCAGACTATATTCTCGTATTTCACAGGCTTGTCTAAATGTTGTGCAGCAAACTTTAAATGAGCCTCAACATTTTTCAGCAATGGAGTCTTGCATGGTGAGCGATCATACAGACCATGGTGGTGCATTAATTATTGTTTTGTTTGCAACAATTGTGCCTGCTAATTCTAGGTCTTTCTGAAGCTCTCCAAGTGGTCCTTGGCTCTTGGACAACTCTTCTGATAAGTCTTTCCACTCTGTCAGAAATCCTGTGAGGATCACCTGGTCATGGCCTGTTTGTGGTGAAATGATGTTCTTTCTACTGTCGGATTATGGCCCCAACAGTGCTCACTGGAACATTCAGACGTTTAGAAATCCTTCTGTAACCAATGGCATCAGTATGTTTTGCAGCAAGAAGGTTGAAAAGGTCTTCAGAAAGCTCTTTGCTTTTGACACCTTGAGATGACACCTGGGTAATAAGACACCTTTTTATAGGCCATCAGCTGAGACTGAACCAGCTGATATTAATTTGCAGTGACAAGGGGCGGGATTGCTAATTACTGATAGATTTCAGCTGGTGTCATGGCTATCCAGGCCTTTTTGCACCTCCCTTTCTTCATGTGTTCAATACTTTTTCCTTGTGTCGTTCCATTTTATTACATATAACTACATTTCTGAATTTATTTGTTTTACTTTCACTGTATGTATGGATTGTGTTTGTTGATACCGACAAAAATTTCATGTCAATAGAAATATATTTACTGAGAAAAATGGTGATAAAAATACTTATTGTACCTGCTGTATATAGCATACTAAAAGGACATTATATTAATTACATTAGTGGATACAATATACCAAATTGAAACTATATTAATGAAATTAGTGGCTATAGTTTCACTTCCTTGTTCTCATCCCAGGAAGAACTGAAAGCCGCTGAACTCACACCATGAACCTTATGGCCAGTTCTCATGTCTTAAGCATTCTCACAGCCACAACAAATGATTGCCATAAAAAATTGTAATATGATGATCTCTTATGATTGTCAGCTCCATCTAGTGGCCATAATGCAGTATTTTTTTTTTTTTTTAGATATTTCAAGAAAATACTGCACTATAGCCACTAGATGGAACTAACGATCATAGGAGATAAAAACATATTAGACATATTACCGTGGTAATTTGTAACGCAAATTAACAGGATAATTTGAAGAACCATACTCCCCTATATCTGAGCCTCAGGACCACACTCCTTCATACCCAAGCTGCAAGACCATTCTACCCTATACCCGAGCCACAGGATGCAGGACCATGCTCTCCTATACTTGAACCAAAGGACACAGGACCATGCTCCCCTGTACCTGAGTCACAGGACAAAAGTCCAAGCTTCCCTATACCCGAAACTCAGAATGCAGAACCATGCTCCCCTATACCTGAGCCTCAGGATATAGCCGCAGGGCTTTGCTCCCCCATACCTAGGCTGCAGGAATCACAAACGTGCTCCCTCCCAGAACCATCCTCCCCTAAACCTGAACCGCAAGAAACGGGACCATGCTTCTCTACACCTGAGCTGAGAACACAGAACCACGCTTCCTCATACCCAAGCCTCAGAACACAGGACAACATTGCCCTATACCCAAGCCACAGGACACAGGACCATGCTCCCCAATACCTGAACCTCAGGACTCAGCACCCTGCTCCCATAAACCTGAGCTGAAGGACACAAGATTACATTCCACTATACCTAACCCTCAGGATGCAGTGTAATGCTCCCCTCTATACCCAAGCTGCAATACCATGCTACCTTATACCGAAGTCATGGGATGCAGGACCATGCTCCTTTATACCCAAGCCACAGGACCCAAGGACAATGCTCCCCCATATCCAAGCTGAAGGACACAGGATCCAAATCTGAATATACTTGAGCCTGAGGACAAAGGGACATACTACCCTATACCTGGGCTGCAGGACTTAGAACCATGCTCCTTTATATCCAAGCTGCAAGACTATGCTACCCTATACCCAAGCCACAGAATGCAGGTCCATGTTCCCCTATAACTGAGCCACAGGACACAGGGCCTTGCTCCTCAATACCCAAGCCTCAGAAACATACTCCCTTATACCTGAAGCACACGACACAAAACCATGCTCCCCTCTACCTGACCTGAGGACACAGAACCATGCATCCCTACAGCTGAGCCAAGGACACAAGACCATGTTCCCCTATAGCTGAATGGCAGGACAAAATACCATGCTTTCCTATTCCCAAGCATTGGGCCACAGGATGCAGGACCATGTTCTCCCATAACCTAGCCGCAGGACACAGGGTCATGCGCCTCTTTATCGGAGCCTCAGAACCCTGTCCATGCTCTACTATACTCGAGCTGAGGACACTGGACTATGCTCCCTGATACCTGAGCCAAGGACACAGAACCAAGCTCCCTTATACCTGAGCCAATGACACAGAACCAAGCTCCCCTATACCTGAGCCAATGACACAAAACCAAGCTCCCCTCTTCCCAAGCTTAGGACCCAAGACTATACTCCCCTATACCCGAGTTGAAGGACACATAATCATACTCCCCTATACCTGGGCCGCAGGACTCAGGACCATACTCACCTATATCTGAGCCTCAGGACCATGCGCCTTCATACCCAATCTGCAAGACCATGCTACCCTATAACCGAGCCACAGGATGCAGGACCATGCTCTCCTATACTTGAACCAAAGGACACAGGATCATGCTCCCCTATATCTGAGTCACAGGGCAAAAGTCCAAGCTTCCCTATACCCAAAACTCAGAATGCAGGACCATGCTCCCCTATACCTGAGCAGCAGGATGCTTGACCATGTTCCCCTATAACCAAGCCACAGGACAGAGGGCCATGCTCCTCTATACCCGAGCCTCAAAACCCAGGTCCATGGTCTACTATACACGAGGATCATGTCCCCCTATACCAAAACTGCAGAAACATACTACCTTATACTTGAAGCACATAACACAGGACCATGATCCCTTCTACCTGACCTGAGGACACAGGACCATGATCCCCTCTACCTGACCTGAGGACACAGGACCATGCTCCCCTCTACCTGACCTGAGGACACAGGACCATGATCCCCTCTACCTGACCTGAGGACACAGGACCATGATCCCCTCTACCTGACCTGAGGACACAGGACCATGCTCCCCTCTACCTGACCTGAGGACACAGGACCATGATCCCCTCTACCTGACCTGAGGACACAGGACCATGCTCCCCTCTACCTGACCTGAGGACACAGGACCATGCTCCCCTCTACCTGACCTGAGGACACAGGACCATGATCCCCTCTACCTGACCTGAAGACACAGGACCATGATCCCCTCTACCTGACCTGAGGACACAGGACCATGATCCCCTCTACCTGACCTGAAGACACAGGACCATGCTCCCCTCTACCTGACCTGAGGACACAGGACCATGCTCCCCTTTACCTGACCTGAGGACACAGGACCATGCTCCCCTCTACCTGACCTGAGGACACAGGACCATGATCCCCTCTACCTGACCTGAGGACACAGGACCATGCTCCCCTCTACCTGACCTGAGGACACAGGACCATGCTCCCCTCTACCTGACCTGAGGACACAGGACCATGATCCCCTCTACCTGACCTGAAGACACAGGACCATGCTCCCCTCTACCTGACCTGAGGACACAGGACCATGCTCCCCTTTACCTGACCTAAGGACACAGGACCATACTCCCCTCTACCTGACCTCCTAGGACAGTGGTTGGCAAGCCGCGGCTCGCGAGCCACATGCGGCCCTTTACACGCTTTAATGCGGCTCTTGTGTGCCGGGCGCCTGCTCCCCTCCCTCCTCTCGGGCGGCAGGGACTCTGCAGCGTGATCCAAAAAAAAAACAGCCAGGGCAGCGCGCTCAAATGCAATGATTGGCCAGTCTCGCTGCCACTCACATCCTGATAGCCAGTGATTGGCTGTCAGGATGTGTGTAGGCGGGGCAGCGTGACGAACGTGAGAGGAGCTAGGCTCCTCTCACAGTCCGCCCTGAAGACCGGAACGGTGCGGGAACACGGCGAGAGGAACGCGCGGAGCAAAGGTAAGTGAATTGACACAGGGGGGACTTGGCTTACTACTTGCTACTTACTTACTACTACTATATGAGGGATGAATTACTATAGGGGGGATGAATTACTATATGGGGGATGAATTACTATGGGGGATGAATTACTATATGGGGGATTAATTACTATATGGGGGATGAATTACTATGGGGGATGAATTACTATGGGGGATGAATTACTATGGGGGATGAATTACTATATGGGGGATGAATTACTATAGGGGGGATGAATTACTATATGGGGGATGAATTACTATGGGGGATGAATTACTATGGGGGATGAATTACTATATGGGGGATGAATTACTATATGGGGGATGAATTACTATAGGGGGGATGAATTACTATATGGGGGATGAATTACTATGGGGGATGAATTACTATATGGGGGATGAATTACTATATGGGGGATGAATTACTATGGGGGATGAATTACTATATGGGGGATGAATTACTATATGGGGGATGAATTACTATGGGGGATGAATTACTATATGGGGGATTAATTACTATGGGGGATTAATTACTATGGGGGATGAATTACTATATGGGGGATGAATTACTATATGGGGGATGAATTACTATAGGGGATGAATTACTATATGGGGGATGAATTACTATGGGGGATGAATTACTATATGGGGGATGTATTTTCAGTTTTAAAAATGTGGCTCTCAAAATAAATTTCAATTGTGGTTTTGGCGAGATTTGGCTCAGTTGAAAAAAAAGGTTGCCCACCACTGTCCTAGGACATAGGACCATACTCCCCTCTACCTGAGCCAAGGACACAGGACCATGCTCCCCTCTACCTGACCTGAGGACACAGAACCATGCTCCCCTCTACCTGACCTGAGGACACAGGACCATACTCCCCTCTACCTGACCCCCTAGGACATAGGACCATGCTCCCCTCTATCTGACCCCCTAGGACATAGGACCATACTCCCCTCTACCTGACCCCCTAGGACATAGGACCATACTCCCCTCTACCTGAGCCAAGGACACAGGACCATGCTCCCCTATCCCTTATTTCCAATATACGGCACTTGTAATGAAGACATTCCCAGTTAGAATATGAACAGAAACAACAAAACTTCCACCTGATATACACAAATGACCCACTAGATCCTCTGACCTCAGAGCCATATAAGTGGTCACTCTCTTCACACCCACCAATCTCTTCACACCCACCACAGGTTAGTTGCCACACAATAAGACAGTAAAACATTCTATTTGGCTTTCTTGCTTGCCTTGACCACAGCCTGAACCGCGACTTCTCTCTTGCTTGCCACCTGCCTTGACCTCTGCCTGGACACATTTTTTTGCCTGCTGCCTGCCCCAACCTTTGCCTGGACCCTGACTGTTCTCTTGTTTGCTACCTGTCTTGACCTTAGCCTGAACCCAAAGTACTCTCTTGCCTGTCACCTTCTCTGACCTCTGCCTGGACACCGACTATTCTCTTGCCTGCTTTGATGCCAATCTGAACCCCAACTACTGCCTGCCTTGACCTGAGTCTGAACCCCAACTACTCAATTGCCTTCCACTTGCCTTGACCTCAACCTGAAACAAAACTACTCTCTTGCCTGCCTCCTGCCTCGACCTCTGCTCAGACAATGACTATTCTCTTGCCTGCCACCTGTCTTGGCCCCAGCTCAGACTTTGACCTTCCGTTCTTGCAACCTGATAGTGTAGCCATCCTGTTCCTGTGACCCCTTGGTGGGGCAATACTTAGTGCTGTGACCTGGTGTCATCCTGCAGTACCAAGGGCCGGGGGTGGGGTTGGAGGCAGACCTGGGCAAGGTTGGGTGGGGCAACTGGTGGGTCTAGTAGGTCTAGACTCGAAATTGTAAGCCCTGACCAAGGACCACTATGGTCACCAGCCCATTGCTCCTTGTGAAGTGCTTTATTGAAGACCAAGTTGTCACTTGGACCTGCACCTTAGGTGAGCCCACATTACCCGCCAGGGTGTCATCCATAGAAGCTAGTATATGTGATGGTCTGTGCACCACACAGATAAATTGCCCAAACTGTGCCCTCACCTAGAGAGGGGCAAGAAAGGACTTAGAGGGGAACATCCAATGACAGAAAGACTAATCTGCTCCCACGGGCAGGGGCGGACTGACCATTTGGAAACTCGGGCACTACCCGAGGGCCCGGGGTCAGTAGGGGGCCCCATGAGATGCCCCTGGTACCTTTTTCATAGGCTTTTTTGAGTTTGGGCAAAGACACAGGGGCCCCATGATCCCCTATTGCTCGGGGGCCCCATGAGTTGTCAGTCCGCCCCTGTCCATGGGTCATAGTTTCCTGCTGGGGTTCCAAACATAACATCCTTGAGGGAAGGGTATGCGCCAATGTAAACATTGCCCATTGCCATTCACAGCTTTCCAGCCACATCATCATATGGGGCTCCATTCACACTTGATCCGAGTGTCTTTGTTCATTTTTCTGGGCATTTTTCAGGTATTTCTGCGTATTTCAAGCTTCGGCTTTTTAATTTCATTATTTTTAGCCAATGGAAATTTAGATACTAGAAAAGAAAAAGCACAAAAATGTGTGTGTTACGTTATTTCAGGTGTTCCTATTGAAGTCTACAGGGGTCAAAATGCCCCAAATGCCAAATGGCCCATTTGAAGATCAGGTCATTTTTAGAGCGATGAGGTTCAAGAGAGCCTACACCCAGGTGTGAACGAGCTCCACTGAATATAATGGAAATCCTATATACACCTGTATCCTATATATCTTAATGTCAAGCGTCTTAGGTTTTCTGGTAAAACTTCAAATTGAACAGATGTGAAAGGCCTTACACCCAAACAACGCAGTAACAGTGGGCAGCTCAGACTCGGGCGCCCAGATCTGCCCCTACGCCAAGGAGGTGAATGGGGCAACCTTGAAATTTCTCTCAAAGATCTAATTCCTTTAAAGTTTGAATGTTATCCATTCATGGAAAAATAGAGTGGTTTGGGAAAATTCCACTTTATGGCCACTGGATGGAGCCAAGGATACTTATTTCCATGTTGTTGTTGCTGTTTCCATCCTGAACCCAGCCTCTCCTTCCCAATGTACATGTGTGCGCAGTAAATCCCCATGGACTCCTCTGTAGGGACATAGTCCTATACGTCTATTAGGCTCTACTGAGCATGCACGGACATAGGAAAGAAGAGGCCCTATGGGTTAGGGCTAGAGGGTTTAGGTTCAAATTAAAAAAAGCTGGCCATACACTGGTCGAACTTTGGCCGGTTCAGCAGGGATGGCCAACTTTAGATCATCGCCGCTGCCTGTGTGGACCTCCATATTCTCCAGAACTCTGAACTTCACCTCTTGCACTGTCCCTGCCTGTATGCATGCTGGACTGTGTACATAGGACCTGTCCCTCTGCCTCCCCAGACACAGAAGCCTCCTGTCCAGGGGTGGACTGACCATTTGGAAACTCGGGCACTGCCCGAGGGCCCGGGGTCAGTAGGGGGCCCCATGAGATGCCCCTGGTACCTTTTTCATAGTCTTTTTTGAGTTTGGGCAAGGACACAGGGGCCCCATGATCCCCTATTGCCTGGGGGCCCTATGAGTTGTCAGTCCGCCCCTGCTCCTGTCCAATCCTTGCTGCATCATTATGCCATTTGTCCCTTCGCTATGCCTGGATCTCTGCCCTGCGTCCACATTGGATTTATATCCTTGCTGTCCCATATTTCTGGTCTGTAGCCATACCAGAATAACCTTGGCTGCATCTGCTGTCACTGTGACCCTGGTCCCTTCCTGACGCTGGTCCCTTCCTGACTCTGGTCCCTTGCCATTCCATAGAGTGGCTTTGTGCACCTGATCCAACTGTTCATGGTACTGTGTCCTCACTCTGGACTGATCCTTTGTTGTGCCCCATTACATTATTTAGGGAATAGCCGAGGATACTGCAGATATTGTCTGAAAATAATAATGATTATATTCTGTATAAGGGTAGATAGCAAAAGACGATGTCTGCAGATATGAATAATAATAAATAATAATAATATTAGTGTAAATAAATAGATATTGTCTGATAATAATAATAATAATAATAATAATAGTAGGGACATAGCAGAGGAAACTGCAGATATTGTCTGATAATAATAATAATAATAATAATAGTAGGGACATAGCAGGGGAAACTGCAGATATTGTCTGATAATAATAATAATAATAATAATAATAATAATAATAGGGACATAGCAGAGGAAACTGCAGATATTGTCTGAAAATAATAATAATAGTGACATAGCAGAGGAAACTGCAGATATTGTCTGATAATAATAATAATAATAATAGGGACATAGCAGAGGAAACTGCAGATATTGTCTGATGATAATAATAATAATAATAATAGTAGGGACATAGCAGAGGAAACTGCAGAAATTGTCTGATAATAATAATAATAATAATAATAATAATAGTAGGGACATAGCAGGGGAAACTGCAGATATTGTCTGATAATAATAATAATAATAATAATAATAATAATAATAATAGGGACATAGCAGAGGAAACTGCAGAAATTGTCTGATAATAATAATAATAATAATAATAATAATAATAATAATAATAATAGTAGGGACATAGCAGGGGAAACTGCAGATATTGTCTGATAATAATAATAATAATAATAATAATAATAATAATAATAGGGACATAGCAGGGGAAACTGCAGATATTGTCTGATAATAATAATAATAATAATAATAGTAGGGACATAGCAATGGAAACTGCAGATATTGTCTGAAAATAATAATAATAATAATAATAGTAGGGACATAGCAGGGGAAACTGCAGATATTGTCTGAAAATAATAATAATAATAATAATAATAGTAGGGACATAGCAGGGGAAACTGCAGATATTGTCTGAAAATAATAATAATAATAATAATAATAGTAGGGACATAGCAGGGGAAACTGCAGATATTGTCTGAAAATAATAATAATAATAATAGTAGGGACATAGCAGGGGAAACTGCAGATATTGTCTGAAAATAATAATAATAATAATAATAATAGCAGGGACATAGCAGGGGAAACTGCAGATATTGTCTGAAAACAATAATAAAAAAAATAATACTAGTAACATAGCAGGGGAAAGACCAATATTGTCTGTAAATAATAATCATAATAATAATAGTGACATAGTAGTGGAAACTGCAGAAATTGTCTGATAATAAAAATAATATATAAGGGTGACATAGCAGAGGATACTGCAGATATTGGTTGAATATAATAATGATTATATATGAGGGTGGATAGCAAAGGACACTGCAGATGTCTTCTGATAATAATAATAATAATATTATTAATAAAAAATAATAATAATAGTGACATAGCAGGGGAAACTGTAGATATTGGCTGATAATAACAATAATAATATTGTACATGAGGATGACAGCAGAGGTTACTGTAGATATTGGCTTAAAATAATAATGATTATATACACCGTGTTCCAAATTATTATGCTAATGATATTTTTCTCATTTCCCTCAATAATTGATGTAAATAACAGTCGGCATAATTCTCATGTTATCAACTATAAGAGGACAATTCACATTTTATTGAACAAACCTCCTAATGATAACAGGATTTTTGTTCCAAATTATTCCGCACAGTAAATTTCAAAACACTTTATAGGTTGTAAAGAACTGAGAATTGTCATTTGTTGTGTTTGCAGCAGATTTACTGAAATCAAAAGCTATTTCAATCAAACTTTTACCAACATTGTAACTTGTTAAACATTTGAAGCGGTCACGTTACATTGTAACATAGGAGCCCTTATCTGATAGCAGATCACAAGTCTGGCATCCATTGAACTTGGGAGTTTTTGGACAGTTTCTGCTTGAATTTGTTTGCAAGATGTCAGAATAGCCTCCCAGAGCTGCTGTTTGGATGTAAACTGCCTCCCACCCTCATAGATATTTTGCTTGAGGATGCTCCAAAGGTTCTCAATAGGATTGAGGTCAGGGGAGGATGGAGGCCACACCATGACTTTCTCTCCTTTTATCCCCATAGCAGCCATTGATGCAGAGGTATTCTTTGCAGCATGAGATGGTGCATTGTCATGCATGAAGATGATTTTATTACGGAAAGCATAGTTCTTCCTTATGTACCAGGGAAGACAGTGGTCAGTCATAAACTCCACATACTTTGCAGAGGTCATCTTTACACCTTCGGGGACCCTAAAGGGGCCGACCGCCTCTCTTCCCTTGATTCCGGCCGAAAACATGACTCCACCACCGCCTTGCTGACGTCGCAGCCTTGTTGGAACAGGGTGGCCGTCCACCAACCATCCACTACTCCATCCATCTGGACCATCCAGGGTTGCACGGCACTCATCAGTGAACAGGACTGTTTGAAAATTAGTCTTCATGTATTTTTCTGCCCAATGCAGCCGTTTCTGCTTGTGAGCATTGGTTAGTGGTGGCCGAATAGAAGGTTTATGCACAGTTGTAAGACTCTGGAGGACTCTACACCTTGATGTTCGTGGGACTCCAGAGGCACCAGCAGCTTCAAATATCTGTTTGCTGCTATGTAATGGGATTTTAGCAGCTGCTCTCTGGATCCGATGCATGGATCTGGCAGAAATCTTCCTCAATGTGCCTTTATCTGCACCAACCCGTCTGTGCTCTGAATCCGCCACAAATCTCTTCATAGTGCGATGATCACACTTACGTTTTCGTGAAATACCGAATGTTTTCATACCTCGTCCAAGGCATCGAACTATTTCACCCTTTTCGGCAGCAGAGAGATCCTTTTTCTTCCCCATATTGCTGGAAAATGGCGCTCTGCTTAATAATGTGGAACGCCCTCCTTTGGTAGTTTTTCATTAAATTGGGCTCACCGGCCAATCTAATTATCACAGGTGTCCCAGATTGTTTTCAGTGATCAAAAGAGCCCTGACACACAATGCCATCCATGAGTTACACTGAAAAACAAAATATTTCATCTTTGTGACACTTAAAGAGAATTTGCATAATAATTTGGAACGCGGCGTATAAGGGTGGATAGCAAAGAACACTGCAGATGTCTCATATTATTATTATTATTATTATTATTATTATTATTAATAATAATAATAATAGTGACATAATAATAATAATAATAGTGACATAATAATGTATGGAAGGGTGGCATAGCAGCAGATACTGCAGATATAAGCTGATTAATAGAAATGATAATAATAATATTAGTGTATATAAGGGGAGCACAGCAGGGATATAGCCGATATCAGCTGACAGTAATAATAACAAATAATGATAATGATATAAATGATTAATATTGTATATAAGGCTGGATAACAGATCACACTGCTGATACCGATACAAAAAAGTATTAAAGTATAACTAAAGGCAAAACTTTTTGTTTAGTTTTGGATAGAGTGGAGATGGATTAGATCCCCATCAGATTTGTATTGCTGTCTGTGCCCCCCCCCCCCTCTCTATTTGTCTTTTTTACCATTGTAATTAAAAGTGAGAGTATAAGAAAATTCCAAATGTTGGGCTGTCCCCAGAAGAGTAATCGAGGGGAAATCTTCCAATGGGGATGTTAGTTCTAGTGACCTGGGGGGGGGGGGCAAGGAATTCCCTTCATGCAGGGATTTCCTGTCACTTCCAGTTTGGCTATGATAATAATAATAATACAGACTGCAGATATGAGCTGCTGATGGTGACAATGATAACAGTGTATATGGAAATCACAGCAGAGAATATTGCAGATGTCTGCTGATAATTGAGGATGATATAAATGATGATGATGATGATATGAATGATAATGATGTTGATATAAATGATGATGATGATGATATGAATGATAATGATGTTGATATAAATGATGATAATGATATGAATGATGACATCAATAGGTATGAGAGGTATGAGTGTCTCCTACATACAGATCACACGGATCTCTCTCTGATACATTGTAACATTTACTACAGAGGAGGAGGAGGGGGAGGGGAGAACAATAGAGGGCGATGCCCCTCCCTTCCCTCCCCCAGCTCCTCCCCCCACCCAGCCCCCTCCCTTCTCCAAGCTCTGCTGTCTCTCCTGTGTAGTGAGCTCAGTGCTGTGCCAGCTTCCATCCTCGCTCTGCACACAGGTGAGCCTCCTCCATTCTACACACCCTGTACATTGTACGCTGAGGATCAGGATGACACATTGTGTGTGCTCCCTCCCCCAGGATGAGGATGACAGCAGCCCCGTGTGTGATGTATGGAGCACCATGTCTGTACATTGTATGCTGTGTCCTCATCTGTGCCAGGGATGGGGTGACCCAGATCCCATCCCCCCTTCCTTTCCCCATACATCACATATAATGTGTCCTCCTCCTCCTCCTCACCATCATCATCATCACCCCCCACCTACCATCACCTGGCTGTGTCCTCCCCCTGTAATAGTATATACAGACCCCACCCCACCCACCACCATTGTCTGAGCATACACTACTGCTTCTATCTGTATAGAGTGTCAGCTCTGCAGGACACACCTCTCTATATATACTGTATCTATATCCTCTCTGTATATTAGAGTGTCAGCTCTGCAGGACACACCTCTCTATATATACTGTATCTGTATCCTCTCTGTATATTAGAGTGTCAGCTCTGCAGGACACACCTCTCTATATATACTGTATCTGTATCCTCTCTGTATATTAGAGTGTCAGCTCTGCAGGACACACCTCTCTATATATACTGTATCTGTATCCTCTCTGTATATTAGAGTGTCAGCTCTGCAGGACACACCTCTCTATATATACTGTATCTGTATCCTCTCTGTATATTAGAGTGTCAGCTCTGCTGGACACACACTTCTCTGTATACTCTCATTGTATATTAGAGTGTCAGCTCTGCAGGACACGGATCTCCTTGTATACTGTATCTGTATCCTCTCTGTATATTAGAGTGTCAGCTCTGCAGCACACACATCTCTCTATATATACTGTATCTGTATCCTCTCTGTATATTAGAGTGTCAGCTCTGCAGGACACGGATCTCCTTGTATACTGTATCTGTATCCTCTCTGTATATTAGAGTGTCAGCTCTGCAAGTCACGGATCTCCTTATATACTGTATCTGTATCCTCTCTGTATATTAGAGTGTCAGCTCTGCTGGACACACACTTCTCTGTATACTGTATCCTCTCATTGTATATTAGAGTGTCAGCTCTGCAGGACACGGATCTCCTTGTATACTGTATCTGTATCCTCTCTGTATATTAGAGTGTCAGCTCTGCAGGACACGCATCTCTCTGTATCCTCTCTGTATAGTAGAGTGTCAGCTCTGCAGGACACACACCTCTCTGTATACTGTATCATCTCTCTGTATATTAGAGTGTCAGCTCTGCAGCACACACATCTCTCTATATATACTGTATCTGTATCCTCTCTGTATATTAGAGTGTCAGCTCTGCAGGACACACACCTCTCTGTATACTGTATCATCTCTCTGTATATTAGAGTGTCAGCTCTGCAGGACACACACCTCTCTGTATACTGTATCTGTATCCTCTCTCTGTATATTAGAGTGTCAGCTCTGCAGGACACACACCTCTCTGTATTTGTATCCTCTCTCTGTATAGTAGACTATCAGCTCTGCAGCACACACATCTCTCTATATATACTGTATCTGTATCCTCTCTCTGTATATTAGAATGTCAGCTCTGCAGGACATGCAGCTCTCTATAGACTGTATCTGTATCCTCTTTGTATATTAGGGTGTCAGTTCTGCAGGACACACATCTCTCTCTATATTGTATCTCCTCTCTGTATATTAGAATGTCAGCTCTGCAGGACACGCATCTCTCTAATATGCAGAGAGAGGATACAAATACAGTATATTAGAGTGTCAGTTCCGCAGGACACACACCTCTCTATATACTGTATCTGTAACCTCTCACTGTATATTAGAGTGTCAGTTCTGCAGGACACACACCTCTCTATATACTGTATCTGTAACCTCTCACTGTATATTAGAGTGTCAGTTCTGCAGGACACACATCTTTCTATATACTGTATCTGTATCCTCTCACTGTGCATTAGAGTGTCAGCTCTGCAGGACACACATCTTTCTATATACTGTAGCTGTAACCTCTCACTGTATATTAGAGTGTCAGTTCTGCAGGACACACATCTTTCTGTATACTGAATCCTCTGTAAATTAGAGTGTCAGCTCTGTGGGTTAGTTCTCTATATATTGTATACAGGGGTTGCTGTATGACGGGGTTTTCCTCCTGTAGGATTTCCTGTCTCCGGCAGTCTGTGGGGGTCATTCCCGGGTCACCTATACACTCCAGCGCCTGCACTGGTGTCCCGTCGCACAGTGCTGTGTAGATCCTGTCTGTGGTCTCTGCTCCCCCTACCCAGCTGAGGAATGTTAATTAGGATGGATCATCCCTTTGTATTACACATGCTCTGTATATAACTGTAAATATCTCTATACAGTCTATACGGTTGTGTTGCAAAGTTTCCCTCCCCTGGCAGAAATGGTGAACTTTTCGTATTTTATATGGGAGATATGACTGATCATGCCATAAACTGTTTTTTATGTGAGGACAGTGATCATATGAAGCCATTTATTATCACAGAGTTGTTGGCTCCTTTGTAAATCCTAATGATCTCCGCCCCCCGGATCAGAAGTCTCCGCCCCCTGGAATGTTTGGCCTTGGTACAGACACACAAGGTGACACACACGGGTTACAATGGCAATTATAGGTTCATTTCCCACATCTGTGGCTTTTTAAATTGCAGTTACTCTGTATAAATAGTCAGTGAGTTTGTCAGCTCTCACGTGGATGCACTGAACTGGCTAGATACTGAGCCATGGGGAGCAGAAAAGAACTGTCAAAAGACCTGCGTAACAAGGTCTTTATGACGATGGAAAAGGATATAAAAAGATATCCAAAGCCTTGAATATGCCAATCAATACTGTTCAATCACTTATTAGGAAGTGGAAAGTTCGGGGATCTCTTGATACCAAGCCAAGGTCAGGTAGACCGAGAAAGATTGCAGCCATAACTGGCAGAAGAATTGTTCGTAATCAGGGGTGGACTGACCATTTGGAAACCCGGGCACTGCCCTAGGGCCCGGGGTCAGTAGGGGGCCCCATGAGATGCCCCTGGTACCTTTTTCATAGGCTTTTTTGAGTTTGAGCAAGGACACAGGGGCCCCATGATCTCCTATTGCTCGGGGGCCCCATGATCCCCTATTGCCCGGGGGCCCCATGAGTTGTCAGTCCGCCCCTGTTCGTAATACAAAGAAAAACCCCCACATGTAACCTCATTAGAAATCCAGGCTGCTCTAGAAAAATACATTGTGGTTGTTTTGAAAGAGCACAATATGACGACACTTGGACAAAAATGAGCTGCATGGGTGAATTGCCAGAAAGAAGCCTTTATTGCGCCAATGCCAAAAAAATGCCCGGTTACAATATGCCCGACTTGACACACCTCACCGGGCTTTTTTGTGGCATTGACGCAGTAAAGGCTTCATTCTGGCAACTCGACCATGCAGATCATTTTTATTCCATTTCCATTGTATTGTGCTCCTTGAAACAACCACACCATCATCTCCTAACATGAGGTTACCTGAGAGGGTTATTCTTTGTACCCCGAACGATTCTAGCAGTTGTGGCTGCGATCTTTCTTGCTCTACCTGACCTTGGCTTGGTATCAAGAGATTCCTGAATTTTCCACTTCTTAATAAGTAATTGAACAGTACTGATTGGCATATTCAAGGCTTTTGGATATCTTTTTATATCCTTTTCCATCTTTATAAAGCTTCATTACCTTGTTATGAAGGTCTTTTGATAGTTCTTTTCTGCTCAACATGGCTCAGTATCTAGCCTGCTTGGTGCATCCACGTGAAAGCTACGGAGGTCTTTTGACAGTTCTTTTCTGCTCCCCATGGCTCAGTATCTAGCCTGCTCAGCGCATCCACGTGAGAGCTACGGAGGTCTTTTGACAGTTCCTTTCTGCTCCCCATGGCTCAGTATCCAGCCTGCTTGGCGCATCCACGTGAGAGCTACGGAGGTCTTTTGACAGTTCTTTTCTGCTCCCCATGGCTCAGTATCTAGCCTGCTTGGCGCATCCACGTGAGAGCTACGGAGGTCTTTTGACAGTTCTTTTCTGCTCCCTATGGCTCAGTATCTAGCCTGCTCGGTGCATCCACATGAGAGCTACGGAGGTCTTTTGACAGTTCTTTTCTGCTCCCCATGGCTCAGTATCTAGCCTGCTCGGCGCATCCACGTGAGAGCTACGGAGGTCTTTTGACAGTTCCTTTATGCTCCCCATGGCTCAGTTTCCAGCCTGCTTGGCGCATCCATGTGAGAGCTACGGAGGTCTTTTGACAGTTCTTTTCTGCTCCCCATGGCTCAGTATCTAGTCATCCATGTGAGAGCTAACAAACTCAGTGAGCTTGATATAATAAAGGCACACACAGTATATACTGTATACCCGTATATGGTCTGTATATATCTTTATACTGTCTATATATCCGTATATGGTCTGTATATATCTGTATATGGTCTATGTACCCATATATGGTCTGTATATATCCGTATATGGTCTGTATATATCCGTATATGGTCTGTATATATCTGTATATGGTCTGTATATATCCGTATATGGTCTGTATATATCCGTATATGGTCTGTATATATCCGTATATGGTCTGTATATATCTGTATATGGTCTGTATATATCCGTATATGGTCTGTATATATCTGTATATGGTCTGTATATATCTGTATATGGTCTGTATATATCTGTATATGGTCTGTATATATCCGTATATGGTCTGTATATGGTCTGTATATGGTCTGTATGTGGTCTGTATATATCTGTATATGGTCTATGTACCCATATATGGTCTGTATATATCTGTATATGGTCTGTATATATCTGTATACGGTCTGTATATATCTGTATATGGTCTGTATATATCTGTATATATCTGTATATGGTCTGTATATATCTGTATATGGTCTGTATATATCTGTATATGGTCTGTATATATCTGTATATGGTCTGTATATATCTGTATATGGTCTGTATATGGTCTGTATATATCCGTATATGGTCTGTATATATCTGTATATGGTCTGTATATGGTCTGTATATATCTGTATATGGTCTGTATATATCTGTATATGGTCTGTATATATCTGTATACAGTTCCTGTGTCACACACAGAATGTTTGCAGTTTTTGGTCCCTGCTGTTGTGTCAATACTGTGTGATATATATACCAGCTGAGCGGGATTCCTCTCCAGTCACCTTATCTGGTAATGGGAGTTATGTGGAGAATCTCTCTACCTTGTGTCTGTCAAAGTGGTGCCGCCAGTGCCATCTTCTCCTGCCGAGGTTCCACTGAAGGTGAGAATTCGGTGGAGACCCTGGGCTCTCCACCTTACATGGCACCGGACTTGAGAGATTGGCAGATATCAGACTCTCAGTAACCTCACAAGCCTGCATGGATACATTCCTAACACCATGTACAACAGGATCATTTTTCAGGAAAGCTCTACCCTATATCAATAGAAAGCTGTCCTTTAGCTCCAGTCCAGTGGCTTTGCCTAGGCTGAGATGATGTCATCAGTACTGCAGACAGGAAGAAGCATTTCCTCTTGTCTTGCCCTGACCTCAACCCTACTGAACACCTTTGAAATGAATTAGAATGGAGATTGTGAGCCAGGTCTTCTCATCCAACATCTGTACCTGACCTCAGAAATGGGTACAAATTCCCACAGATACCCTCCAAGATCTTGAGGAAAGCCTTCCCTCAAGAATGGAGGCTGTTATAAGGGAGTCATCTCCATACTAGTGGCCATGGTTTTGGAATGGGATGTCCAACAAGCTCCATGATGGTTAGAGACTACAAAGCCACAATTTTCAGCACTGAAGAAAAGGGGTATAAGGAGTGGGAGGAATTAGAATTCACACCAAAGCCCTAAAATGTTCTCTTCTGACAAAGATCAGTGGATGCTGAACTACTGAGTGCATTCCCTTCACTATTGCTCTTCCTTGACCAGGGGCGGACTGACAACTCATGGGGCCCCCGGGCAATAGGGGATCATTGGGACCCGTGTGTCCTTGCCCAAACTCAAAAAAGCCAGGGGCATCTCATGGGGCCCCCTACTGACCCCGGGCCCTCGGACAGTGCCCGAGTTTCCAAATGGTCAGTCCTCCCCTGTCCCTGACATCGTCTATCCCCAGCTCTGGTCCCTGGTAATGGACTAGGTTGATTTAGATATTCTTTATGTTAGGATCAGTGACACTATTGTCTCAAATGACATTGCTAGGTGTCACTATGGAGGCCCCAGAAAAATTCTGCAATGGGCCTCATGAATTGTTAATTATTGGAGGAAGTTTTATTGGTTTGATTCAGCCACTTATTGCCTGTTATTCCCACTGTATCTGTTTAAACCTTTTCTGTGCAACTAGGACTTTCCTCTACAGGTGTCGGGCCTGGGCTCTCCCCTCCCGGTGTTGGGCCTGGGCTCTCCCCTCCCGGTGTCGGGCCTGGGCTCTCCCCTCCCGGTGTCGGGCCTGGGCTCTCCCCTCCCGGTGTTGGGCCTGGGCTCTCCCCTCCCGGTGTTGGGCCTGGGCTCTCCCCTCCCGGTGTTGGGCCTGGGCTCTCCCCTCCCGGTGTTGGGCCTGGGCTCTCCCCTCCCGGTGTCCGGCTTGAGCTCTCCCCTCCCGCTGTCCGGCCCGGGCTCTCCCCTCCCGGTGTCCGGCCCGGGCTCTCCCCTCCCGGTGTCGGGCCCGGGCTCTCCCCTCCCGGTGTCGGGCCCGGGCTCTCCCCTCCCGGTGTCGGGCCCGGGCTCTCCCCTCCCGGTGTCGGGCCCGGGCTCTCCCCTCCCGGTGTCGGGCCCGGGCTCTCCCCTCCCGGTGTCGGGCCCGGGCTCTCCCCTCCCGGTGTCGGGCCCGGGCTCTCCCCTCCCGGTGTCGGGCCCGGGCTCTCCCCTCCCGGTGTCGGGCCCGGGCTCTCCCCTCCCGGTGTCGGGCCCGGGCTCTCCCCTCCCGCTGTCGGGCCCGGGCTCTCCCCTCCCGCTGTCGGGCCCGGGCTCTCCCCTCCCGCTGTCGGGCCCGGGCTCTCCCCTCCCGCTGTCGGGCCCGGGCTCTCCCCTCCCGCTGTCAGGCCCGGGCTCTCTTCTCCCAGTTTCTGTTTTCCATTTCCTATGGAGTAAGGAGGGGTTAGTGCCTCTGTCAGGTTTTTATTTTTAGAAAAAAATTGCATTCTATACCTGTACCTTTCAACACCTTGGCCAATGGCCATACTGTGATAAATGTGAGAAAAAGAAGCCGGAACACCACCGTTTTCTGATCCCGTGTTTTACTGAGGTCATATATGAAGTGGATTCATGGAACATTCTGGAAGTATGACCTCAGTAAAACCTGGAGGTCTGGAGACTCCTGTTTGCCAATGTTATGGTCACTGGTTTCCCTTTCTTTCTTCCTTTTCCTCTCCTCGCCTTCTTCTCTTCTCTTTTCTTTTTTTTTCCCTTGTGTAAAATCCGCATTGGTGGGCTTATTGGCTGTTGACTAGCAGGATGTTCATCCCAAGAATTGCACATTGTGAAGAGTGTTGTCACCCGTCTGACCCCATGGGGACAGTCAGGGGGGACCACAGAAACACTGTAAAGAGCAGTGCAGTTGCAGTAGCGCAGTTGTAGTGGATGATATTGGGAGATAATTGGGAGTCTCTGAGACGGACACAAGTCCTGGCCGGAGGGGACTTCTGATGAGAAGCAATTTAATGTCAATGGGTGCAATTATAGCAGTCAGACGGTGTAATTATATCGCTCTCTTTGTGCCAAGGCTCTTCCTGCCCTTCCCCCACTGTAAATATCTTTCTCTGTACTTCGCCTACTTTGACGTAATTTTATTCTGCGATGTTTAAATTAACAAGTTGGTGGATCGGTAACAGATTTAAAGGGGCGCAATCGTGTTCCAGGCCGAGCAATCCAACTGCAGCTTGTATGGTCATTGTCAGCCAGTCTTACGTGTCTTAAGAGCCCATTTATGATGTTGTGGTGCGTTATCAAGCGTTGTATATTCATTAATGTGCATTGTGTTAGGGCAGCCATTGCGCACCAAGACATGAGAAAATCAGACATAACGCAAAATGTGTAACCCAGCACAACACAGTATTCCCATAGTGCGGGAGTGTGCAAATCCTTCAGTATGAGGGCCACATTGCATATTTCACAAATATTCACAGGGTGAAAGAAATCCCCATCTGACCCCCCCTTTACATCAAGGGTCCCCGTCAGAGTGCCCCCTTACGTCAGGGTGCCCGTCAGAGCTCCCCCTTATGTCAGGGTGCCCGTCAGAGCTCCCCCTAACGTCAGGGTCCCCGTCTGAGTACCCCCTTACGTCAGGGTCCCCGTCAGAGCTCCCCCTTACGTCAGGGTCCCCGTCAGAGCGCCCCCTTACGTCAGGGTCCCCGTCAGGGCTCCCCCTTACGTCAGGGTCCCCGTCAGAGCTCCCCCTTACGTCAGGGTCCCCGTCAGAGCTCCCCCTTACGTCAGGGTCCCCGTCGGAGCTCCCCCTTACGTCAGGGTCCCCGTCAGAGCCCCCCCTTACGTCAGGGTCCCCGTCAGAGCCCCCCCTTACGTCAGGGTGCCCGTCAGAGCACTCCCTTACGTCAGGGTCCCCGTCAGAGCACTCCCTTACGTCAGGGTCCCCGTCAGAGTGCCTCCTTATGTCAGGGAGCCCCCTTACGTCAGGGTCCCTGTCAGAGCGCCCCCTTACGTCAGGGTCCCCGTCAGAGCGCCCCCTTACGTCAGGGTCCCCGTCAGAGCGCCCCCTTACGTCAGGGTCCCCGTCAGAGCGCCCCCTTACGTCAGGGTCCCCGTCAGAAAGCCCCCTTACGCCAGGGTCCCCGTCAGAGCGTCCCCTTTACGCCAGGGTCCCCGTCAAAGCGCCCCCTTACATCCGGGTCCCCGTCAGAGCCCCGTATTACATCAAAGTCCCTGCCAAAGCCCCCTCTACCATCAGAGTTGTCCTCTTACATCAGGGTCCCCTTTACATAAGGGTCCCTGTCAGAATCGCCCTCTTACATCAAGAGTCCCCGTCAGAGTGCCACCTTACATCAGGGTGCCTGTCAGAGCTCCCCCTTACATCAGGGTCCCCGTCAGAGCGCCCCCTTACGTCAGGGTCCCCGTCAGAGCGCCCCCCTACGTCAGGGTCCCTGTCAGATTCCCCCTTATGTCAGGGTCCCCGTCAGAGCCCCCTCTTACATCAGGGTCCCTGTCAGAGCCCCCTCTTACATCAGGGTCCCCGTCAGAGCTCCCCCTTACATCAGGGTTTCCGTCAGAGCCCCGTCTTACATCAGAGTCCCTGCCAAAGCCCCCTCTACCATCAGAGTTGTCCTCTTACATCAGGGTCCCCTTTACATAAGGGTCCCCGTCAGAATCGCCCTCTTACATCAGGGTCCCCGTCAGAGCCCCCCTCTTACATCATGGTCCCCCTTACATCAGGGTCCCCTTCAGAGTCACCCTCTTACATCAGGGTCCCCCTTACATCAGGGTCCCCTTCAGAGTCACCCTCTTACATCAGGGTCCCTGCCAAAGCCCCCTCTACCATCAGAATTGCCCTCTTACAACAGGGTCCCCATCAGAATCACCCTCTTACATCAGGGTCCCCGTCAGAATACTCCCTTACATCAGGGTCCCCGTCAGAGCCCCCCCTTACATCAGCGTGCCCATCACAGTCGCCTTCTTACATCTGGGTCCCCTTCAGAGTCACCCTCTTACATAAGGGTCCCCATCAGAGCCCATCTCACTCCAGGGTCCCCATAAGAGTCCCCATCAAAGTCCCCCCTCTTATGACAGGCTCTGCTTTTAGAGCCCCCCTTACACCAGGGTCTTCATCAGAGTCCCCCTTTACACTGGTGGAGAGCATCAACCTTGATCTTGAATCTGTGCACAGTGAGGATCTGCTACTGACCCTATCAGGGGACCAGGAAATAAACCTCTTAGGGGGTCAGATGTGGCCTGTGGGCCATAAATTGGTGACCCTTGATTAGTACACTGGGGCACCATTTGAAATAACTGGCCTTGCAATGTCGCAGCACCTATAGCGTGTATTACCACACTGCAATGTATACATTTCCATTATACAGAGAATATAACTGGATAGAACATTTATAGGTGACGTTGATCCAGGGAATATCAGATTGCCTCTCGGGGGATCAGGAAGGAATTTTTCCCCTGCAGGAGCAAATTGGATCATGCTTTGCTGGGTTTTTTGCCTTCCTCTGGATCAACTGGGGGTGTAAGATTAGAACTTTTTTTTTCTTTTGTATGGTTGAACTGGGTGGACTTTTGTCTTTTTTCAGCCAGACTAACTATGTAGGATTTCAGGCACATTTCTGTAATGCATGTTAATTGGGTCGGTGCCATGCGGTGCCTTTGTTTGAATGGCACCCCAGTGCACCTCGCCATCAGAGCCGTGCTAATATGCTTTGCGGTACGTTTCCATATTTTAAGGCAGTCAACCAGAATGCAGCAACCAGCCAAAACTGAAATACCAGGAGTGGGTGGAGTGGGCCCTAAATAATTCAGTGACCGTTCCCAGATAATGGGACAGAGATACCTCAATACCAGACATGAAAGGGAAGGTCCGCAGACCACTTCGAATTCTTAATGCTGATTAAGTTTCAGGAATTCTCCCATGAGGCTAATATGATTCCCAGGGGGCCAGCTGGGCTGAAGAGCTTACAGTCTATAGGGAGGGGACGCTGTGAATTGTAGCAGATGTATGGCAATGAGAAGAAGATTTGTGTCTGTGATATATATCAGTGAGCACTTCTTCCATCCCGCTGAATCCGGAACATTTTATATCAAATGGAGAGAAGAAAAATATTATTATCCAGAGGAAATCCATTTCCTGACAGCGAGCTGAATAAATATCTGACTCAGAATAGCTACAGAAACATCCTGAGAGCAACTTCCTGCAAAGATTACCCGACTCATACCCTCGTCTATATGTGTCACCCTGTGGGGGGAGGGACAGACTCATAGCCCCTTCTATATGTGTCACCCTGCAGGAGGAGCACAGACTCATAGCCCCTTCTATATGTGTCACCCTGCAGGAGGAGGACAGACTCATATCCCCTTCTATATGTGTCACCCTGCAGGAGGAGCACAGACTCGTAGCCCCTTCTATATGTGTCACACTGCAGGAGGAGGACAGACTCATAGCCCCTTCTATATGTGTCACCCTGCAGGAGGAGGACAGACTCATAGCCCCTTCTATACATGTCACCCTGCAGGAGGAGGACAGACTCATAGCCCCTTCTATATGTGTCACCCTGCAGGAGGAGGACAGACTCATAGCCCCTTCTATATGTGTCACCCTGTAGGAGGAGGACAGACTCATAGCCCCTTCTATATGTGTCACCCTGCAGGAGGAGGACGGACTCATAGCCCCTTCTATATGTGTCACCCTGCAGGAGGAGGACAGACTCA
Organism: Staurois parvus; assembly: GCF_062004578.1. Lineage (NCBI taxonomy): Eukaryota > Metazoa > Chordata > Amphibia > Anura > Ranidae > Staurois > Staurois parvus. The sequence continues at coordinate 253,327 of NW_028318813.1, read as the reverse complement.
TACCGTCGTCTATATGCGTCACCGTGTGGGTGGAGGGACAAACTTATAGCCCCTTCTATATATATTACCCTGCAGGAGGAGGACGGACTCATAGCCCCTTCTATATGTGTCACCCTGCAGGAGGAGGATGGACTCATAGCCCCTTCTATATATATTACCCTGCAGGAGGAGGACAGACTCATAGCCCCTTCTATACTTGTTACCCTGCAGGAGGAGGACAGACTCATAGCCCCTTCTATATGTGTCACCCTGCAGGAGGAGGACAGACTCATAGCCCCTTCTATATGTGTCACCCTGCAGGAGGAGGACAGACTCATAGCCCCTTCTATATGTGTCACCCTGCAGGAGGAGGACAGACTCATAGCCCCTTCTATGTGTGTCACCCTGCAGGAGGAGGGCGGACTCGTAGCCCCTTCTATATATATTACCCTGCAGGAGGAGGACGGACTCGTAGCCCCTTCTCTACGTGTCACCCTGCAGGAGGAGGGCGGACTCCTAGCCCTTCTATATATATTACCCTGCAGGAGGAGGACAGACTCCTAGCCCCTTCTATACGTGTCACCCTGCAGGAGGAGGACGGACTCATAGCCCCTTCTATATGTGTCACCCTGCAGGAGGAGGACAGACTCATAGCCCCCTCTATATGTGTCACCCTGCAGGAGGAGGACAGACTCATAGCCCCTTCTATATGTGTCACCCTGCAGGAGGAGGACAGACTCATAGCCCCTTCTATATGTGTCACCCTGCAGGAGGAGGACAGACTCATACCGTCGTCTATATGCGTCACCGTGTGGGTGGAGGGACAGGCTTATAGCCCCTTCTATATATATTACCCTGCAGGAGGAGGACAGACTCATAGCCCCTTCTATATATATTACCCTGCAGGAGGAGGACAGACTCATAGCCCCTTCTATACTTGTTACCCTGCAGGAGGAGGACGGACTCATAGCCCCCTTCTATATATATTACCCTGCAGGAGGAGGACAGACTCATAGCCCCTTCTATATGTGTCACCCTGCAGGAGGAGGCCCCTTCTATATATATTACCCTGCACATATCACTGAATCATTTTTATTCCTGCGTTTCTTTCTCTTAGGTTCCTCCATGATGCTCCATCATTCCGCGTGACAATCCCGGACGCCATGTCTGCTACGGACGCCTTACCCCCACCCATCCCCCTCTCCCAGAAGCCAGTCCGTATCATCAAAGCCAAGCCGCCCAACCGCCCTCCCCCTCACCTGCCCCCTAAACCCCCCCAGAAGCCCCCACCATGCCCTCATGTTGCACCCCCAGCGGCTCCCCCGCCCCAGCCTGATGTCCCTGAAACCCTTTCTGAACAAACGACGGGCGTATGCGTGAAGAAGATCGCTGGATTGTTCCAGAAGGACCCTGGAGGAGGAAGCTTAGAGGAGACACAACCGCGCCTCCCTCCGAAGCCGCCCGCCCTCGCGGTGAAGGAGGAGAAGACACAGCAGAGGAAGGATGAACCTCCGGGAGTGAAGACCAAAGGGGAAGGGGAACGAGAAGCTGACCGGTCCTGCCCACCACGTAAGTAACCCTTTTCTTTATTGGTCTGAAACGTGATTGGCCAAAGGAGTTATAAAGTGTTTTCATAGGACAACTCCACCCAATGTGACATTCCAGCTTTCTGTTCTTTGGGGTCTTTTTTTCCTTCAGTTACTCCAATGAGATCTTCTCACCAAAGTTCACCCAACTGGGCAAGGATGGTGTTCTCCTCCCTCCATGGACCATAACCTAAATACATCATTGTGGAGTCTGGATGTGGGAAACACCATCATTGTTTGATCGTTAACAAATTTAGTAAAGATTGATTGTCTTTCCGCTTGATCTTTTCACTCGAATGCAAAGTGAAGACCCATACGGTGTGTTGTATCTTTTGATATAGAAAGTCTATAGTTCTGTATGTTTGGCGTCATGTAACCATTTTTGGAAATTTTGAACCTGCAAAGCTTCTATCCTGAAGATCCTGCCAGTAGCAGCACTTCCTGTTGCAGGCTGACAACGCTAAGCCACTGCCTCGCAATGATCAGCAGCGTTGTCAGCCTGCAGTGTCAGGTCCTTCAGTAGGCCTTTGTGACTTCCTGAAAGACCAGGAGACAGGTTTCTGTACAAATCCCTGTATAGAACCTAAGGTGCAGTGACACGGAAGACATAGAGGCCTGCAGGAATGGCACTGCATTGTTATAGACATTAATAGGTTGTATCCGTGTGTCAGCATGTTGGGGTATGTTGGCAGCCTGGTCATTTCAACAGAGGGCATTTGACAGGCAAGTGGCAGATGATATGTTGACTCCTCGCTGCTTGTTGTAACCCTAAAAAGGCTCCTCCACCAAGCTTCCACCATGTACATTGCACACAGTTGCAGGGTGATTGCGACAAAGCCCCATGCACTTGCATTGGTTGCGTTGGGCAGCAGTACAGCCTATTGAGCACAATGGGGGTAACATTTTTTTGCTGTGGCATCTGTACAATCCCCTCCCACTACTGTGTTTGGTAAAACTGTGACTTAACTCCCAATTTTCACCCCAGATCCGCTGCATTTGTGAGCATGCCCTAAAGATGGAGTGACATGGGACCCCCTAAAAATCTTTTTTTATATTTAAAAAAAAAAAGGTCGAGATAGCAGTACTAGTAGTTTTTAAGACATCTTCCTATTCAAAAGGCAACCCTACCTATGGTTAGAAGAAAGAATTATAGTTTTTTCTTCCATGTTGCCTCTTTGGAAATTCCTGGTAGGATAAGGGCTGTTCCTGGATCAATAGGCTAATCCAGAGATTTCCAGTAATGCCTGTTTTTTCCCAGAAGTACACATGGGCTCATTAGCATTTGAAAAGGAGGCCAGCTGTAGCCAGGGTTGGGACTTTGGATAACTGGATAGATAAAATCCTACAACTCCTAGTCCAGAGGCTACGTGTATGGTTGTGTGATACCAAATATCTTGAGCAGAAGTTGGGTAAATGGAAGAAGGATCACAAGGGGGTAGAGTGTGATGTAGCTGCACTATATTCATCCATAGAACATCATTTGAGCTTTGTGGTTTCATCTAGAACAGCATAGTGCAATTACTGAGAATTTAATAATAAAATAACGCTGACCTCTACTGTATATGGGTTGGTGGAAGTAGCACCACATCTTTGGAGATGGCAATCCCTCAGCTCATCAGTATGTATTATAGGTACATTGATGCCTATAATCGTCCATCGCACAACATTTGGGGATGGAAGCCTTGTGGTTCCATCTAGAACAGTATAGTCCATACACTGAAGATTTAAAGGGGGTGATAGAGGAAGGAATGATATGCTTACGTACTCCATTATGGAATGTATTATCTCCAAAGATGTGGTCCTTCATGGGCGCTAAATGTGCACCAGCATAACACTGACCTCTATATGGGTTGGTGGAAGGAGCACCACATCTTTGGAGATGGCAACCCCTCAGGTCATCAGTATGTATTATAGGTACATTGATACCTATAATCGTCCATCGCACAACATTTGGGGATGGAAGCTTTGTGGCTCCATCTAGAACAGTATAGTCCATACACTGAGGATTTAAAGGGGGTGATAGAGGAAAGAATGATATGCTTACGTACTCCATGCTGGAATGTACTATCTCCAAAGATTAGATGCTTCATGTGCACCAGCATAACACTGACCTCTATATGGGTTGGTGGATGGAGCACTACAGCTTTGGAGATGGTAACCCCTCAGGTCATCAGTATGTATTATAGGTACATTGATGCCTATAATCGTCCATCGCACAACATTTGGGGATGGAAACTTTGTGGTTCCATCTAGAACAGTATAGTCCGTACACAGAGGATTTAAAGGTGGTGATAGAGGAAGGAATGATATGCTTACGTTCTCCATGATGGAATCTACTATCTCCAAAGATGTGGTCCTTCATGGGCGCTAAATGAGCACCAGCATAACACTGACCTCTATATGGGTTGGTGGATGGAGCACCACATCTTTGGAGATGGCAACCCCTTAGGTCATCAGTATGTATTATAGGTACATTGTTGCCTTAAATTGTCTATAGCACAACATTTAAAATGTACGTTTTGTGGTTCCATCTAGAACAGTATAGGCCATACATTGAGGATTTAAAGGGGGTGATAGAGGAAGGTGTGATATGCTTATGTACTCCATGATGGAATGTACTATCTCCAAAGATGTGGTCCTTCATGGGCGCCAAATGTGCACCAGCATAACTCTGACCTCTATATGGGTTGGTGAAAGGAGCACCACATCTTTAGAGATGGCAACCCTTGCAGGTCACCAGTAGGTAATATAGGTATGTAGATGCTTATAGTTGCCCATAGCACATCATTTGGGGATGAATACTTTGCAGATCAATCTAGGATTTCCTGGTAAGATATTGGCTGTTCATAGAACAACTGAATGAACCTGAGCTTTCCAGTAACTCCTGTTTTTTGCCCTTTCACAGAAGTACACATGGGCTCATTAGCATTTGAAAGGGAAGCCAACTGTAGCCAGGGTAGGGACTTTGAATACCTGGATAGATCAAATGCTACAACTCCAGTCCAGAGGTTACTTGTATGGTTGTGTGATACCAAACATCTTGTGCAGAAGTTGGGTAAATGGAGGTGGAAGAAGGATCACAACGGGTTAAATTGTGATGTGGTTGCACTGTATTCGTCGATAGTATATCATGTGAGGGTGGAAGCTTTGTGGTTCCATCTAAAACAGTATAGTGCAATTACTGAGAATTTAAAGGTGGTGATAGAGGAAGGAGTGATATGCTTATGTACTCAATGATGGAATGTACTATCTCCAAAGATGCTTCCAAGGGTGGTAAATGTGCACCACCATAACGCTGACCTCTATATGGGTTGTTGGAAGTAGCACCACATCTTTGGCGATGGCAACCCTTTCAGGTCATCAGTATGTATTATAGGTACAGTATGTAGATGCCTATAGTTGCCCATAGTACATCATTTGGAAATGGATACTTTGCAGATCCATCTAGGCATTCCTGAAAAGATATTGGCTGTTCATAGAACAATTGAATTATCCTGAGCTTTCCAGTATCTCCTGTTTTTTGCCCTTTCACAGAAGTACACATGGCTCATTAGCATTTGAAAGGGCGACTAATGGTAGCCAAAGCTGGGGCTTGGGGAGAAATGTTAGGAAACTGGTTAGATCAAATGCTACAACTCCTAGTCCAGAGGTTACTTGTATAGTTGTGTGATACCAAATATCTTGTGCAGAATTTGGGTAAATGGAGGTAGAAGAAGGATCACAAGGGGGTAGGTTGTGGTGTGGCTGCACTATATTTGTCCATAGCACATCATTTGTGTTGGGACGTACTATCTCCAACGTTGCGGTGCTTCCATGGGCACAAAATGTGCACCAGCATAACACTGACTTCTACGTGGGTTGGTGGACGGAGCACCACATCTTTGGAGAAGGCAACCCATTCAGGTCATCAGTATGTATTATAGTTACATACAGTAGATGCCTATAGTCGTCCATAGCACATAATTTGGGGACGGAAGCTTTGTGGTTTCATCTAGAACAGTATAGTGCAATTACTGAGAATTTGGAAGTGGAAGAAGGATCACAAGGGGGTAAATTGTGATGTGGTTGCACTGTATTCGTTCACAGCACATCATTTGAGGGTGGAAGCTTTGTGGTTTCATCTAAAACAGTATAGCGCAATTACTGAGAATTTAAAGGGGTTGATAGAGGAAGGAGTGATATGCTTATGTACTCCATGATGGAATGTACTATCTCCAAAGATACTTCCAAGGGTGGTAAATGTGCACCACCATAACGCTGACCTCTATATGGGTTGTTGGAAGTAGCACCACATCTTTGGAGATGGCAACCCTTTCAGATCATCAGTATGTATTATAGGTACATTGATGCCTATAATCGTCCATAGCACAACATTTGGGGAAGGAAGCTTTGTGGTTCCATCTAGAATAGTATAGTCCGTACACAGAGGATTTAAAGGGGGTGATAGAGGATATGCTTACGTACTCCATGATGGAATGTACTATCTCCAAAGATGTGGTGCTTCCATGGGTACTATATATGCACCAGCATAGCTCTGACCTCTATATGGGTTGGTGGAAGGAGCACCACATCTTTGGAGAAGGCAACCCATTCAGGTCATCAGTATGTATTATAGTTACATACAGTAGATGCCTATAGTCGTCCATAGCACATCCTTTGGGGACGGAAGCTTTGTGGTTTCATCTAGAACAGTATAGTGCAATTACTGAGAATTTGGAAGTGGAAGAAGGATCACAAGGGTGTAAATTGTGATGTGGCTGCACTATATTCGTTCACAGCACATCATTTGAGGGTGGAAGCTTTGTGGTTTCATCTAGAACAGTATAGTGCAATTACTTAGAATTTAAAGGTAGTGATAGAGGAAGGAGTGATATGTTTATGTACTCCATGGTGGAATGTACTATCTCCAAAGATTAGGTGCTTCTATGGGTGCTAAATGTGCACCAACATAACACTGACCTCTATATGGGTTGGTGGAAGGAGCACCACATCTTTGGAGAAGGCAACCCATTCAGGTCATCAGTATGTATTATAGGTACATTGATGCCTATAATCGTCCATAGCACAACATTTGGGGAAGGAAGCTTTGTGGTTCCATCTAGAACAGTATAGTCCGTACACAGAGGATTTAAAGGGAGTGATAGAGGATATGCTTACGTACTCCATGATGGAATGTACTATCTCCAAAGATGTGGTGCTTCCATGGGTACTAGATATGCACCAGCATACCTCTGACCTCTATATGGGTTGGTGGAAGGAGCACCACATCTTTGGAGAAGGCAACCCATTCAGGTCAACAGTATGTATTATAGTTACATACAGTAGATGCCTATAGTCGTCCATAGTACATCATTTGGGGATGGAAGCTTTGTGGTTTCATCTAGAACAGTATAGTGCAATTACTGAGAATTTGGAAGTGGAAGAAGGATCACAAGGGGGTAAATTGTGATGTGGTTGCACTGTATTCGTTCACAGCACATCATTTGAGGGTGGAAGCTTTGTGGTTTCATCTAAAACAGTATAGCGCAATTACTGAGAATTTAAAGGGGGTGATAGAGGAAGGAGTGATATGCTTACGTACTCCATATTGGAACGCATTATCTCCAAAGATTAGGTGCTTCTTTGGGTGCTAAATGTGCACCAACATAACACTGACCTCTATATGGGTTGGTGGATGGAGCACCACATCTTTGGAGAAGGCAACCCATTCAGGTCATCAGTATGTATTATAGATACATACAGTAGATGCCTATAGTTGTCCATAGCACATCATTTGGGGATGGAAGCTTTGTGGTTTCATCTAGAACAGTATAGTGTGATTATTGAGAATTTAAAGGTGATGATAGAGGAAGGTGTGATATGCTTACGTACTCCATGGTGGAACGCATTATCTCCAAAGATGTGATGCTTCTATGGGTGCTAAATGTGCACCAACATAACACTGACCTCTATATGGGTTGGTGGATGGAGCACCTCATCTTTGGAGGAAGATGGCAACCCCTTCAGGTCATTAGGATGTATTATAGGCACATGGATGTCTTCATTTTTTATTGGGCAGGAAAATCTACACGCAATTTGTGTCTTCTTTAAATTTATTTATTTATTTCAGGTACTTCTATAGCGCCGTCAATTTACGCAGCACTTTACATATATATTGTACATTCACATCAGTCCCTAACCCTCAAGGGGCATACAATCTAAGATCCCTAACTCACATTCATACATACACATACTAGGGACAATTTAGACAGGATCCAATTCACCTACCAGCATGTCTTTGGAGAGTGGGAGGAAACCGGAGTACCTAGAGGAAACCCACGCAGGCACAGGGAGAACATGCAAACTCCAGGCAGGTGGTGCTGTGGTTGGGATTCGAACCAACAACCCCAGTACTGCCAGGCGGAAGTGCTAACCATTTAGCCACTGTGCTGCCCATAAATGACCGTAGATCAGCTTTATCTGTGAGGAAGGAATGACTGAGGTTACATTTCTGGATGTTCCTTTGCAGTGTTGTAATCGCAAAGAGGAAATTCTTAGGGAAGACATTCAGGAAATCCAATTTCTGAGAACTCTCTATATCTGCAGAATGTTGTCATTTTTCATATAGGATAAGATCCTTACTGAGAGGGCAAAGCTTAGAACTTCCTAGACCGAAAAATATGGGATATATTTGTTTTTTTTTATGAAAAAAAATGTGTGGGATTTTTCTGCCAATACCTCTATGGGGGGGATGTTTTTCGCTCTTGGGGCTTATTCACGTGGCTTTCTAAAACGCTGCGCTTAGATGCACATGGCGTATAGTTTTGTATGCATCTTAACCTCCCTGGCGGTATTCCTGAGTGTTGCTCGGGGTAAAGTTTCAGTACCAGAAGCGGTAACCCCCCCCGAGCTACACTCGGGAATACACTGCAGCGTTGTTCCGGGATCCCTCCTGCACTTACCTTGTCCTGCGCTCCCGCAATGTCCCCCCTGCAGTGTCTTCGGCCATCTCCTCCGGCGGATGCCGGCATCTGTCTTCTGGGTTCCGGTCTCTGTGACGTCGGGACGTACGGGGGACGTAACTGGAGGGAAATTCAAAAATTTAAAACGTTCACTAAATACGCTAAAATCACATAGTATAACATTCCTGTATCAAACCATTTCACATACATTTTGTCCCGAGTGCTTTGTCCGGCGCCCTGCCTGCATTTTTACTGCCCTTTCTGCCTGGAAACTGAGAAAAGTCCATGGCGTCCAAAAAGCGTCCCTTTAGGTCAGACGCGGTTTTAGACCGGCTAGAGAACAGCGATAGTAAATCAGAACCACTTGCAGAATTGAGTGATAATGATTCGTGGGGGAAATTCCTCATCAGACACTGAAAACGATTCTGCGACTGAGCTCAGCGATGTGCGAACTTGGCGCTCTATTTCACATTTCTGTGTTTTTGCTTTGATTATATTATTGAATTCAATGTATTATTATATTATTTTTTATGATTATTTATTATATTATAATTTATGATTTCGTGTTTCAAATTTTATCCTCCCCGGGATGTTTACTAGACTTGGTTGGACAGATTGCAGTGAGTTATTCCTAAGAATTACAGGCCTACAATAAAAAAACAACAAATTTCCATTGAAAACAATGTACCGCTTTGAGCACAGAAATACTGACATAATCAGACCGCTAGGGAGGTTAATGCAGTGCTATAGGAATCATTGGGGCCATACACACAGCTGTGACTACAAGTGCACATTTAGGGGCATACATCAAAGTAGGACACAGCTGCGTGTTGGCAGATTTTAGGCATTTATGTAGGTCCATGTGCGTGCGCACACAGGCACTCGTACACATATTATTTATTTATTACAAGTCATGAGAAGACTTGTACATGTCTAATCCCAAGTGTTTCAGGCATGTGTTCTACACAGGATTGTCTTCTAGCTCTGCCAGACAGAACCCACACACATGCCCGTGTCAATGAGGCCTTGTCGTCTGTCTGGCTTTTCCCTTTGGAAGAATTCCTTCTTTTGGCTTTCTTCTTGCTCTAGCTTTTTGTTGTTTTATACATGTATAGATTTGCCTTTTGATATGTCTTTTATGCAGGCCATAGACAGGTCAAAAACCGGCCATTTTTATAAATAAAAAAAACAAAAAATTGGTGGTTCGATCGGTCAATGTTACCACCGACGGTAAAAAAATTTGGCCGATTTTCGTCCCGTTTACGGCCAGCATTTAATTACTTGTGTCCCTTGCAGAGAGCTCCGCTATTATATTTTATATGAAAAGTCTTGTGGTTGCAACAATGTATCTATTTGTATCCATTTCAGATACAGATGTTTTTATTCAGATACAAATAGATACATTGTTGCAACCACAAGACTTTTCATATAAAATATAATAGTGGCCTGGAATTCTTCTTTTTTTTTGTCGTTGTCATCTTCTTCTTCGTCGTCTTCTTCTTCGTCATCTTCTTCGTTGTTGTCTTCTTCATCGTCATTGTCGTCGTCGTCATTGTCGTCGTCTTCGTCGTCGTCATCTTCTTCGTCGTCTTCTTCTTTTTCTTCCTTCTTCTTCTTCTTTTTCTTCCTCTTCCTTCTTCTTCTTTTTCTTCCTCTTCCTTCTGCTTCTTCTTTTTCTTCTTCTTTTCTACTTCTTTTTCTTTTCTTATTCTTCGTCGTCTTCTTCTTTTTCTTCTTCTTCTTTGTCATCTTCTTCTTTTTCTTTCTTTTTTTTCTTCTTCTTCTGCTTCTTTTTCTTTCTTCCTCTTCTTTTTCTTCATTTTCTTCTTTTTCTTCTTCTTGCAGGTCACGGCTCATGCACAGATTTTTTTATTGGTAAACCGATTGGCCAATTTGCCCGTCATTGTCGGGAAAATCGGCAGATTTTTTTTCCAACTTTACCAATAAAGAAAATGTGCCAAAACCCTGAAAAACGGCCGACCAATTAACCCACTAACGGTGCGAAAATCGTCCTATTTTTTTTTTTCGTCTGATTTTCGACCCGTCTATGGCCTGCAGTAGAGTTGGTTGGGGATTAATGTGGAAAAGGCTCACGCCGCCCAGACAGCACATGTCTTTGGTGTTTGAATAATGACGATGTATGTATGTCCTCCTTAGGGAACATTCACGCCATTTTTTGCAGTAACACATGCAGGACCCAGCAATGCACGTTACATGTGTTCTTGTGCTACGTAATATGACTGGCAGCCCAGAGCGCCTTGCATTGCTGTGTGGAGTGCTTCATAAAGTGATACATGTACATTTATTGTGTCTTAGGCAGCTCTTGTACATTAATGGAGAGACCTAACGCAGAGCATGCTACCGGCACATGGGGTTCCCACCATCCCTGTGGTGAGTTCCCGGGTCTGTACACCCTCTATGCCCATTATGAGGGGTTCCCACCATCTCTATGCTGAGTTTCTGGGTCTGTACACCCACTGTGCCCATTATGAGGGGTTTCCACTGTATCTGTGCTGAGTTCCCAGGTCTGTACACCTGCTGTGCCCATTATGAGGGGTTCTCACCATCTCTATGCTGAGTTTCTGGGTCTGTACACCTGCTGTGCACATTATGAGGGGTTCCCACCATCTCTATGCTGAGTTTCTGGGTCTGTACACCTGCTGTGCACATTATGAGGGGTTCCCACCATCTCTGTGCTGAGTTCCCGGGTCTGTACACCTGCTGTGCCCATTATGAAGGGTTCCCACCATCTCTGTGCTGAGTTTCTGGGTCTGTACACCTGCTGTGCCCATTATGAGGGGTTCCCACCATCCCCGCTGGATTTCCTCCTATTTTATGTAACAGGAGGAGCTAGGAACACAAAAAGTGAGGATTGGGGGGAATACCTAAACCTCCCAGGGGGACAGGAGCAAAGTCGGGATTGATAACAGGAGATCTCACGGATGGAGGATCCAGGACATATAAGAAGTCTGGGGCTGACTCAGCCATTGAAATATCCACCTATAACTGAACTCATCTGCATTTCCTCGTTAATCACCATCTAGATTACAATACAAAACATTTCCTCCTACAGTCACCGGGTGCACTCTTTTGATTGGCCTTCCCTGGGCATGGGACGGCACCTTCCCGTAAAACACTCGGGTTGCAGAATCCAACCACACATTGCCCAAGCTTTCTGGGTCACCTGGCACCTGATTGGAGGGTTTAGTGATTTGTTGTCACGTTTCTCGGTTTGTGAGTCACATAAGAAGATATCGCTTGAGGCGGGCGAGTCAGGAATGGCGTTCACCTGGGCGGGCGAGTCAGGAATGGCATTCACCTGGGCGGGTTAACCCTTTCATTGGGTCATGGCTGTGACAACTCTGCAATACAGTAAGCAATTCCTGGTCCTATGACGCAATTGACTGTTCTGAGACATGCACAATCCGGCACTTCCATACTCCCAGACCTGATGTTTTGGCTGGAGAGGGGGAAGGAATGCCGACACAAACCCAACCGCTAAAATCTCGTATTCTGTAATCTGTATCTTCCATTAACCCCTTGTCTAGGTTTACAGAGCGCCTGGTGCTGAGGCTCACCTGAGCATGGTGTTGATTCCTACAGCCGGCGTTTTATGGGGCTCTGAAGGTGCCGCATCTACACGCCCAACCCCCCCACTACCTCTACCGCCAACGCCAGGGTGGTTCCTAACCTGTCCTGTTGCTCTGGGAATCTCAGGACCACAATAAATTGGACCACCATGAGCAGGAGACATCTGGGGTCCATCCTTCACCCAACTAACGAACCTGGAAGTGATGAGGATTGTGTGACTTCTGGGTTCATAGTTGCAATTCCTCGGCTACTGTGGCTGGGGAGTCAGCTAATCAAGTACAATGTGTGTGTGTGAGGGTGGAGGGGCACGGAAAATATTGGGGGTTGAATAGACCCCTGATGTGTTCATAATGAGGACCTGTCACCTGCCCAATGTTATCACCTAGGAGGCTTGTTAGTTCCCTTGTGATAACAATAAAGTGTTACTAAACCCGGGACCCTGCATTCACTATATCCGCTCTCCCCGGACCCTGCATTCACTATATCCGCTCTCCCCGGACCCTGCATTCACTATATCCGCTCTCCCCGGACCCCGCATTCACTATATCTGATCTCCTTGGACCCTGCATTCACTATATCTGATCTCCTTGGACCCTGCATTCACTATATCTTGTCTCCCCTGACCCTGCATTCACTATATCTGCTCTCCCCGGACCCTGCATTCACTATATCTGGTTTCCCCGGACCCTGCATTCACTATATCTGCTCTCCCCAGACCCCGCATTCACTATATACGCTCTCCCCGGACCCCACATTCACTATATCAGGTCTCCCCGGACCCCGCATTCACTATATCAGGTCTCCCCGACCCCTGCATTTACTATATCTGGTCTTCCTGGACCCTGCATTCACTATATCTGGTCTTCCTGGACCCTGCATTCACTATATCTGGTCTCCCCGGACCCTGCATTCACTATATCCGCTCTCCCCAGACCCCACATTTACTATATCCGCTCTCCCCGGACCCCGCATTCACTATATCCGCTCTCCCCGGACCCCGCATTCACTATATCTGGTGTTCCCGGACCCTGCATTCACTATATCTGGTGTTCCCGGACCCTGCATTCACTATATCTGGTCTCTCTCCGGACCCTGCATTCACTATATCCGCTCTCCCTGACCCCTGCATTCACTATATCCGCTCTCCCCGGACCCTGCATTCACTATATCCGGTCTCCCCGACCCCTGCATTCACTATATCCGGTCTCCCCAGACCCTGCATTCACTATATCCGCTCTCCCCGGACCCTGCATTCACTATATCTGGTCTCCCCGGACCCTGCATTCACTATATCTGGTCTCCCCAGACCCTGCATTCACTATATCCACTCTGCCCGGACCCTGCATTCACTATATTCGCTCTCCCTGAACCCTGAATTCACTATATCCGTTCTCCCTGGACCCTGCATTCACTATATCCGCTCTCCCCGGACCCTGCATTCACTATATCCGCTCTCCCCGGACCCTGCATTCACTATATCCGCTCTCCCCGGACCCTGCATTCACTATATCCGGTCTCCCCTGTCAGGTTTTTATTGCAGTCTGTGCCCCCTTTGGGGAGATTCACCCTTTCTAATTGTTCTGGTGACCACCATCACCGAGTGGAAGTGAAAGAAAATCCCAAATTTTGGGCTCTCACCAGAACAGAGGGGACATCTTCCAATCGGGACATTAATTCTGGTGACAACCAGGGATTGCCTTTCTTTGGAGGGATTTCCTCTCGCTTTCTTTTTTCTCTATGGGACAGGAAGTGAAGGGGACACAAAACTCGACAGGGGTATAACCCTCCCACTATCCAAAACTTCAAAAAAAAAAAAATGGCCTTCAGTTCTACTTTATACATTATTATTATACAGTATTTATAAAGCGCCAATAGTTCGCTCAGCGCTGTACATTACAAAGGGGGACAGAACATGTGACAGAACAATACCAATACACTGCAAAACATGAGGGGATCGAGGGCCCTGCTCCTTGGAGCTTACAATCTAGATGGCTCATTATTTTATTATAGCTATACATATCAAGGGGTGGCACAGTGGCTTAGTGGTTAGCACGTCTGCCATGCAGTAAATGGGCCATGGGTACAATTCCCAACCATGGTGCCTCCTGCATGGAGTTAGCATGTTCTCCCTGTGCTCCCTGTGCTTGTGTGGGTTTCCTCTGGGTGCTCCAGTTTCCTCCCACACTCCAAAGACATGTCCTAGTTTCATCCCTGGCCATGTGGGATCTCCTGCATGGTAGGGGTTGGGGAAAGACCTGGCAACCTACCCTGTAAAATAATTGCTAAGAGAATTCATGGAAAAAGTCGCTTACGAGTGACGGTCCATGCAATCGCCAAGGGTTGGATACTACTGAATGGATAGGTAGATAGATATCAAGATCATTAATAATCGTATCCACAAGTATTAATATTTGACACAATGTATTGTTATGTATTTCTGTATCTTTTGTATTGTTTTTATTAATTAAAGTTCCTGGGGATCGATCGTGTTTCTTTCCCTTGCATCCGATAGACTTCTATTTCTCAGTGTAGTTCTTCTAGACATGGATGGTCCCCCAATGGGACACAAAACCCGACAGGGCTATAACCCTCCCACTATCCAAAACTAAAGCAAAAAAAAATTGCCTTCAGTTCTACTTTACCTGGCTTATTATTTTGTTCTAGCTATACATATCAAGATCATTGATAATCGTATCCACAAGTATTAATATTTGACACAATGTATTGTTATGTATTTCTGTATCTTTTCTATTGTTCTTATTAATCAAAGTTCCTGGGGGGGAGATTGTGTTTCTTTCTCTTGCATCCGACAGACTTCTATTTCTCAGTGCAGTTCTTCTAGAAATGAACGGCAAACCTGAGAACAGTCAACCCAAGTGGTCCTGATTGGTAGATGGAGACCATGTGACCTACGCTAGGAATAGTGTTTTTTATAATAAAGAGGTACTTTTTTTCAACACCAGATAAACTGGTTTGGTAAAGCTGACACAGCACTTATAGATTAAATGTGAATATTCATAATGGAATTCTTTGCTTTTCTGCATTTTCTCAAACTTCTCCATTTTTTTTCTTTAACCCCATAAGCTAACAAAAGTGACATTGAACCCAGTCCTACATTTAGCCGTCACTAGTAACCACTGACACGTAACCTATTCATTAACACTGAAAACACAACTCCAAGCAAACAGCTAAACACACAGATAAAATACATAGAAGAGTTATTTGTAGCTATGTCCATCCAGTCCTAAACTTTACACAGCTCTGCCACACAGCACAGCCTTGTATGGAAGAGCAGGAGACCTGATTTTTGTCTGTTGTAGTTAAGTATCAGTTACAGGTCTTGTCTGCCCCCCCCCAGCCTATGATTGGACGATGAAAGGATGAGCTCAACAATCTCCTCCTTTCAGCATGTTTCTTGTTAACAGGCATACATGCAGCACACTTGATTGGCCGATTTGTGTGCAGCAGACATCACAGCCAGGTCTGCAACCTCCACTACAGAGGAAGTAGACCATAACCCCCAGGTTGCTGATTGGACGATAAAGGAGCAACACCAGAAATAGGAGGCTGCCATTGCTGAACATCTGCCGAGACATACAAGACGCCTGACCAGATCTGAGGTCAATTGCCTCGAGTTAACCTGGCCATGCACTATGCAAATTTCGCACAGATTCTGATGAACCGGACGAAATTCACTCCATAGGGCTCTGTTGACACCCTCCCAACATCCTTCGACTGAAAAATTCGATTGAAGGACTTAGACAGAAAATTTTTCGCTGAACAGCAGATGCAATAGAAGAGTTTATGGCCTGCTTTCCTGACCAAATGTAGCCAGGGAACTGGCATTTCCAGAAGGGGGTCAGCGTACTACAGGAGTCCTTTAATAATGATAATAACTAGGATTCTTATAATAATCGATTGTATTGAAGTTCACTTCAAATAATTTTCCCCCCAGCTTGAAAAGTCCATCATAGTGACATGTCCCAGTTTGATATGTGCAGCATCACCGAAGCCCATTGGCATGATAAATCCACGTTGCTTGATTATTGTGAAGAGGGAAAGGCCGTATAGTCTTTATTAAATGAGGGAACTAGTATTGGTGTTTTTACATTTTGGATACAGTGTTTCATAATTATGAGCAACAAAGAAATCAAGGTCTCCAGGTTGCAGGATGAGACTGGTTGGACACAGAGGCTATGTTGGGGAGTATATGAGAAGTAGAGGGGATGGAGGTCTTTGGGTTGCAGGATGAGATGAGTGGGACATAGCTGCTTTGGAGGGTATATGAGGAGAAAAGGGTCTGTTGGTTGTAGGATTGGATTGGTTGGATGCTGTGGTTGAGTAGGGGGTATTAGAGAAGAAAAGATGATTGAGGTCTTTGGTTTGCAGAATGAGCTGAGTAGGACACAGTGGTTGTGTTGGGTGGTTTATGAGGACAAAGGGTATGGAGGTCTCTGGGTAGTGGGGTGAAGCTGGTTGGATGCTGTGGTTGAGTAGGGAGGTATTGGAGAAGAGGGGGGGTATGGGGGTCTCTTGGTTGTAGGGTGGGACTGGTTGGATGCTGTGGTTGAGTAGGGGGTATTGGAGAAGAAGGGTGGTTATGGGGGGGGTCTGTTGGTTGTAGGATTGGACTGGTTGGATTCTGTGGTTGAGTAGGGGGTATTGGAGAAGAAAAGATGATTGAGGTCTTTGGTTTGCAGGATGAGATGAGTAGGACACAGTGGTTGTGTTGGGGGGTATATGAGGAGAAAGGGTATGGAGGTCTCTGGGTAGTAGGGTGGGGCTGGTTGGATGCTATGGTTGAGTAGGGGGGTATTGGAGAAGGGGGGGTATGGGGGTCTCTTGGTTGTAGGATGGGACTGGTTGGATGCTGTGGTTGAGTAGGGGGTACCCAAGAAGAGGGGGAACTCTTGGTTGTAGGATAGGACTGGTTAGATGCTCTGGTTAAGTAGGGGGTAGCGGAGAAGAGGGGGGGTATGGGGGTCTCTTGGATGTGGGATAGGACTGGGTGGATGCTGTGGTTGGATAGTGGGGGTATTAGAGAAGAAAAGGGGATGGAGGTCTTTGGGTTACAGGATGAGATGAGTGGGACACAGTGGCTGTGTTGGGAGGTATATGAGGAGAAGAGGGGATGGAGGTCTCTGGGTTGTAGGTTGGGACTGGTTGGATGCTGTGGTTGAGTAGCGGGGTATTGGAGAAGAAGGGGGATGGAGGTCTTTGAGTTATAGGATGATATTGGTGGGACAAAAGGATTGTATAGGGGTTATCTGAGGACGAGGGAGGATGGAGGTCTCTGGGTTGCAGAGTGGGATGCAGTTGCATAGTACTGCATATCTAAAGAGAAGGGGATATGGAGGTCTTTTAGTTGAAGCATAGGACTGGTGGCACCCAGTTGCTGTGTGAAGGTATCTGAGGGGAAGAGGGAATGGAGGTTTCTGGGTTGCAGTGTGGTACTGGTGAGATGCAATAGCTTTGTAGGGGGTATTTGAGCAAAAGGGGGAATGGAGTTCTCTGATATCTCCTACACATGAGAAAAGAGGTTTCAGACTGTAGGATGGGACTGGTGGAATGCAGTAGTTATGTAAGGGAACCTGAGGAGAAGGCAGAATGGAGGTTTCTGGGTCGCAGTGTGGGATTGGTGGGATTCAGTTGCTGTGTAGGGATATCTGAGAAGTGGGGGAGTGGAGGTCTGTGGATTGCAGGATGGGACTGGTTGAACACAGTGGCTACGTAGGGGTATCTGAGGAGGAGAAGGGGGGATGGAAGTCTGTGGGTTGCAGGATGGGACTGGTGGGACACAGTGGCTGTGTAGGGGGTATCTGAGCAGAAGAAGGGGAAATGGAGTTATCAGGGTTGTAAGATGGGACTTGTTGGACACAGTGGCTGTGTAGGGGGTATCTATGGAGAAGGGGGGATAGAGTTATCTGGGTTGCAGGATGGAACTGGTGGAATTCAGTGGCTGTATAGGGGGTATCTGTGGAGAATGGGGGATGGAGGTCTCTGGGTTGCAGGATAAAAGTGGTGGGATGCAGTGGTTGTGTTGGGGATATCTAAGGAGAAGGGGAATAAAGGTCTTCAGGATGTAGGATGGGATTGGTGGAATGCAGTGGCTGTGTAGGGGGTATTTGAAGAGAAGGGGCAATGGAAGGGTCCTGGTCGTAGGATGGGACTGGTGGAATGCAGTGGCTGTGTAGGGGGTATTTGAAGAGAATGGGCAATGGAAGGGTCCTGGTTGTAGGATGGGACTGGTGGAATGCAGTGGCTGTGTAGGGGTATCTAAGGAGAAGGGGGTAGAGGTCCCAGGCTCTATCAGTGATTCCAGCTTCCTGCTCCATCCCATCCCAGGTCTGAATCACTTTGGAGAGGAAATTTTCCCTCGGCTCACTTCCTGCTGCTCTTCCTGCCCTTCTGTCTCTGAGCTGAGAGATTAGATTTAGGTGCGGCCTGGGTTCCCCGGGTGGGGAATACAATCCCTGAGTCTGCAAAGCAACTCACATGGATACTTTCTTTTTTTCTGTACTTCTGTGTGCAAACCAAAATATTTGTTTTTAAATTCTACCTGTAAATGATTGGGCATTCTTTGCAGAGTGAACATAATCCTGTGTAAAACCAAAAATTGACTCCTCTTGCACAATATTAATTTTTTTTCTTTTCCTAAAGGGAATAAGATAGGGGTCCAGGGACATTATCTGGGGTCAGTGATAATATAAAGGGGATAGGAGGGGAGTCCGGGGACATTATCAGGGGTCAGTGATAATATAAAGGGGATAGGAGGGGAGTCCGGGGACATTATCAGGGGTCAGTGATAATATAAAGGGGATAGGAGGGCAGACCAGGGACATTATCCGGGGTCAGGGATAATATAAAGGGGATAGAAGGGGAGTCCAGGGACATTATCAGGGGTCAGGGATAATATAAAAGGGATGGGGAGGTAGGTCCGGGGACATTATCAGGGGTCTGGGATACTATAAAGGGGATAGGAGGGGAGTCCGGGGACATTCTCCGGGGTCAGGGATAATATAAAGGGAATGGTGAGGTAGGTTCGAAAAACATTATCTGGGGTCAGGGATAATATAAAGGGGATGGGGATGTAGGTCCGGGGACATTATCTGGGGTCAGGGAAAATATAAAGGGGATGGGGAGGTAGGTCCGGGGACATTATCTGGGGTCAGGGAAAATATAAAGGGGATGGGGTGGTAGGTCCGGAGACATTATCCGGGGTCAGTGATAATATAAAGGGGATAGGAGGGGAGTCCGGGGACATTATCAGGGGTCAGGGATAATATAAAGGGGATAGGAGGGGAGTCCGGGGACATTATCAGGGGTCAGGGATAATATAAAGGGGATAGGAGGGGAGTCAGGGGACATTATCTGGGGTCAGTGATAAAGGGGATGGGAGGAGAGTCCGGGGACATTATCAGGGGTCAAGGATAATATAAAGGGGATAGGAGGGAAGTCCGGGGACATTATCAGGGGTCAGGGATAGTATAAAGGGGATGGGGATGTAGGTCTGGGGACATTATCCGGAGTCAGGGATAATATAAAGGGGATGGGGAGGTAGGTCCAGGGACATTATCCGGGGTCAGGGATAATATAAAAGGGATGGGGAGGTAGGTCCGGGGACAAGGATAATATAAAGGGGATGGGGAGGTAGGTCCGGGGACATTATCAGGGGTCAGGGATGGGGAGGTAGGTCCGGGGACAGGGATAATATAAAGGGGATGGGAAGGTAGGTCCGGGGACATCATCAGGGGTCAGGGATAATATAAAAGGGATGGGGAGGTAGGTCCGGGGTCAGGGATAATATAAAGGGGATGGGGAGGTAGGTCCAGGGACATTATCCGGGGTAAAGGATTTCTCTCTCTCTGCACCATTCTATACAGCGTCTCTGCTCTCTTCTCTGCGGATTTATTCGGAGTGGTTTTTGAACGTTCTACAAGCAGCAGATCAGAATGTCTGATGCATAATTCATATATTGTACCGCAGGAAGCCTTCCACCTCCTTCTGATAAAGCATTAAAAATTCACCTCCAAGGCCTTACAAAAAGAATGTAGCAATGGTTTCAGTTTAAAAACTGAATGTAAAAACCATCCCCTCCCCCTCTATATACATTGCTTCATGACCCCCAGCAACCCGCGCTGGCCGGCAGTTGATGGGGGCCCCATGAATTAGGTGTCGTTAGTCTTCCTTTTACCAAATGTTTTTGAAAGTTCCTGTGATGAGTTTTATCTTTTCTGGTGCCAATAATAGAAGCGTGGAGCTTGCCACCATCGGCGGTGTGAGATTCGCAGCCTGGAAAAGTGCCGCGGCCTCGTGAGAAGCGATGATTAACATTAATACACGAGCCTGAATATCAGCCGTGTGAAGAATCTCCATCGGAACGGCAAGGAAGCCAAATTTAACATAGGAGGGCTCTTTAAATAGCACCTGGCAGCAGCTGGCGGGGTGTGGGCGCTCCTCGTGAGCGTCTGGGGGGCTGACGTGTCCAAATTTCAGGGTGGAATCCGCGTTGCATCAGTGTTGGCCAATAATTTAAAGTGCACGTCCAGCCAAAACTTTCTGACTTCACTAGTTTTGAAAATTGTGGGGCTCTACTGTTACCTGGGGCCACATTTATTTCAACTTCCTGTCTAATGAAATTGTTGTCCCCGGGACAGTAAGAGAGGACAAATCTCCAAGCTTGCTTTCAACCAATCAGCAGCTCCACCTAAACACAGATCCCACTCTTTGCCAAAGACTACGTGTCGTGCATTGGCGGTGGCTGCACGGTGCGCTGAGATGCTGATAGGGTGGCCAAGGATGGGGGAGGGGTTTCCAGTGTAGGGTTAGGTTGTACATTAGCCATATAGTATTATTGCCATCGGAAAAAATTATAATTGTGTTTTTTGATTTTGTGTTTAGTTTGTTTTGCTGTTCCATATTTGCAGCTTGTATTTCATGTACACTATATTGCCAAAAGTATTGGTCGGCCGGCCTTTCCACACACATGAACATTAATGGCATCCAAGTCTTAGTCCGTAGGGTTCAATATTGAGTTGGCCCCGCCCTTTGCAGCTATAACAGCTTCAACTCTTCTGGGAAGGCCGTCCACAAGGTTTAGGAGGGTGTCTATGGGAAGGTTGGACCATTCTTCCAGAAGCACATTTGTCAGGTCAGGCACTGATGTCGGGGGAGGAGGCCTGGCTCACAGTCTCCGCTCTAATTCATCCCAAAGGTGTTCTATTGGGTTGAGGTCAGGACTCTGTGCAGGCCAGTCAAGTTCCTCCACCCCAAACTGGCTCCTCCATGTCTTTATGGACCTTGCTTTGTGCACTGGTGCGCAGTCATGTTGGAACAGGAAGAGGCCATCCCCAAACTCTTCCCACAAAGTTGGGAGCATGAAATTATCCAAAATGTCTTGGTATGCTGACGCCTTAAGAGTTCCCTTCACTGGAACTAAGGGGCCAAGTCCAACCCCTGAACAACAACCCCACACCATAATCCCCCCTCCACCAAACTTTACACTTGGCACAATGCAGTCAGGAAAGTACCGTTCTCCTGGCAACCGCCAAACCCAGACACGTCCATCGGAATTCCAGACAGAGAAGCGTGATTGGTCACTCCAGAGAACACGTCTCCTCTGCTCTAGAGTCCAGTGGCGGCGTGCTTTACACCATGGCATCCAACGTTTTGCATTGCACTTGGTGATGGAAGGCTTGGATGCAGCTGCTCGGCCATGGAAACCCATTCCATGAAGCTCTCTACACACTGTTGTTGTGCTAACCTGAAGGCCACACCAAGTTTGAAGGTCTTTAGCTATTGACTCTGCAGACAGTTGGTGACTTCTGTGCACTGTGCGCTTCAGCATGCGCTGACCCCGCCCTGTCATGTGACGTGGCCTACCACTTGGTGGCTGAGTGGCTGTTGTTCCCAGTTGCTTCCACTTTGTTATAATCCCACTAACAGTTGAGCGTGGAATATTTAGTAGCCAGGAAATGTCACGGATGGACCTATTGCACAGGTGACAACCTATCACGGGACCACGCTTGCAGTCACTGAGCTCCTGAGAGCGACCCATTCTTTCACCAATGTTTGTAGAAGCAGTCTGCATGTCTAGGGCTTGATTGTATACACCTGTGTCCATGGAGGGGATTGGATCACCTGAATCACATGATGTGGAGGGGATTGGATCACCTGAATCCAATGATGTGGAGGGGGGGGTCCAATACTTTTGGCAATATAGTGGATATCTGTTCATCAGCTGGTGCAGATTAAATTTTTGTTGAATGGTGGTTGAAATAACATAACATGCAAGCTTAGCCTTTTAAGGCATGCTATTATGAGTCTGAGCTCAGAAAGAAGTTTAAGGGCAACAAAAGTCAATACAGCCAAAAAACTTCAAATCCCAAAGGAACCTTCAATTTAATTTAGCTAAATGCATCCCTGGTGCATCAGAAGGTGTTCAATGTCATAGAGTTTGTTTAGAAAGTAGCCACAGCCTGAGACATAGAGCCTATCCCCTGCCAGCATGCTGTTGAAAAATACCATTACTTTCTCTGGGGAAGCAGTAGTCTCTCTGCAGAGTTCCAACTCACCCCCTGTAAGTAAGACCTACAGCTCTAGAGCCAGCTTAGCTCATGCTCCCTGCCAATTGGAGAGCTGTGGTTCTGGCTCAGCAGGAGGCATGTCAGACCTTGGCAGAGAGACCACTGTTTCCACACAGAAAGCAAATAAGTAAATACAGAGAGTTGTCTCATTTGCATATGACTGCCTTCCACCCAAAAAGTTCACACGCCTCAATGGGTAGTAAACCCGGTTCAGCTAAATGTTGGGCAATGGTGAGAGGTGCTCCCCGTAGACTTCTGATTTTCAGGGAGGCCATTACTAAGAGTCGTAGCTGCCCTTCTGAAAATACCAGTTTCAGAACTGAAAAAATATGGGGATCAGGGAAGTCATAAGTCCTTATCTGCAGGCTTGTTCGGAGTCAGTGACTGAAACTATCCAATCCACAGGATCAGAATGACAGCCAGGAAACTAGCATTTCCAGGAGGAGGTCAGCATTGACAGGCCAGAAGGAGGTCAGCATTGACAGGCCAGAAGGAGGTCAGCATTGACAGGCCAGAAGGAGGTCAGCATTGACAGGCCAGAAGGAGGTCAGCATTGACAGGCCAGAAGGAGGTCAGCATTGACAGGCCAGAAGGAGGTCAGCATTGACAGGCCAGAAGGAGGTCAGCATTGACAGGACAGAAGGAGGTCAGCATTGACAGGCCAGAAAGAGGTCATCATTGACAGTCCAGAAGGAGGTCAGCATTGACAGGCCAGAAAGAGGTCATCATTGACAGTCCAGAAGGAGGTCAGCATTGACAGGCCAGAAGGAGGTCAGCATTGACAGGCCAGAAGGAGGTCATCATTGACAGTCCAGAAGGAGGTCAGCATTGACAGTCTCTGCATATCTCTCGGTAGTCCATGGCTGAAAAGTGATCCCACCTGGCAGAACACACACCATGGCGGTCACGGCTCTGAGCCATATAGAGAACTCAGGTGACTTACATAAACATGTCAGAGAGAAAGTGAAAATGATCCTTGTAAACACGCAGCAGGAAACCGCGGGCAGAGAATAACCCTGAGGCAGATAAGCAGAGGTGTGATCATCATCCCAGCTATGTCATCCCTCTGTCTTCCTCATACCTGACCTTCACTCCATGTACTACCCCAACCAGTCCAACTGGATCGTACAGGAGACAGCACACGGACTGCCTCGAGGACCATGTGTTCTAGGAGAGTCGTACAACAAATGACATCCACTTACCGCTAGTCATCCAATCCAACCTTTCTCCACCAGGGTTCCACCAGAGGCTGCTGGGGGTTCCATGAACATTGACAGTTTGGTCTCTTTCGTACACTGACCAACAATGTTGGGGGGTGCTTTCCACTGATCCCTAATCCAAGGGGGCACTTCTGCCATTTTCCATGAATGAAGTGGTCCTTGTCCTCCTGACCACCAATGTAAGGGGTCCTTCACTGCCTAAATACTATGTAGGTGTCCCTTCTCTTACTGACCACCAATGTAAGTGGGCCCTTCTCCAACTGACTACTATGCAAGGGGATCCTTCACTTACTGACCAGCAATGTAAGGGGCCCCTCTCCATCTGACTATATGTAAGGGGACCCTTCTCCTACTGACCACTAATACAAGGGGCCCTTTTGTATCTGAGCACCAGTGTAAAGGGTCCCTTCTTCAACTGACCACCCATGCAAGGGACCCTTTTCTATCTGAGCACCAATGTAAGGGGTCCCTTCTCCTACCGACCACCAATGTAAAGGGTCCCTTCTCTTCTAACCAATAATGTAAAGAGACCCTTCTCCTACTGAACATCAATATAAGGGGTCCTTTCTCCATCTGAATACCACTGTAGGGGACCATTTTCCTTTTGATTATAAATGTAAGTCCTTCTCCCACTGACTACCAATGTAATATGGGGCCTTCTCCATTTAACTACCAATGTAAAGGGTTCCTTTTCTTTCTGACCACAAAAGTAAGGGGGCTCATCAGCCTCTGACCACCAAAAGACATTCCATCTGCCACTGACCACCAACGTAAGGGGCAGTTTTCCTCCTGACTACCAATGCGGGAGGGCTCTTCTCCCTCTGACTACCAATGTAAGGGTCTCTTCTCTACCTGACCACCATTGCGAAAAAGTGCACGAAATACATGCAGTTAAAAAGGTGAATGAGTTACTTTGCCATGTTTTTCATGCATAGAGCAGCCCGTTGAAATAAATGGTCTGCCGTATACACGTGGGCCGACAACGCGTAAAAACGTGCATATGCGTGGTGTGTTGCGCACATTTACAAAACTCAATAATGTGGTTGCCTCTTGCAGGGCCAGCGGATGATGATGGTGGAAAGGGGTTAAAAAGCCACCCTTGAGTTCTTGTCCAGTGACTTTGCCTAAGCTGAGATGATGTCATCAGGAAACTGAGGAAGCATTTCCTCAGTCTCATGCCTACCCCCCGCCCCCATGATCAGAATACAATACTGTAGCTGTGAAAACAAGAACTGCCGCTAGGATTTACATAATTGTGTCACCTCTAAGCCAGCAATTTAGTCCAGGAAATAGATGGCGACCCTGGATGATGCCTGAACAAAGATGGCTCCGCCCTTCTGGAGTGAAAAGCAGATGAAAGCATTGTCGGGGGGGGGGGGGGGGGGGTACTGTGACCTCTGTGAGAGGTAATAAATAGATGGAAGGGTTACACTGACACTTTACTAAGCATGCATGTATTCTATGTGAAACATTTATATCCAAATATGCAGCTCTAAAAAGAGAAAGATGCAAAAAAGTACAAAAATGATAAGTGATGATAGTGCGCAATGATAAATCTCATCTACTTAATGATGAGTACAGATGTGAATGGATATGTTGTGATAAATCTCGTCTGCTGAATGACGAGTGCAGATGTGAATGGATATGTTGTGATAAATCTCGTCTGCTGAACGACGAGTGCAGATGTGAATGGATATGTTTAAACCAGGGCTTGAAATTTCCACTCGCCTGCTCGCCAGTGGCGAGTGGAAATGATGGTGGGGGCGAGTGTGTCCCCCAGGGCCGTCTTGCTGAGCAGGCTCGGAGCTCAGGTCAGATCTGTCATTTGCACTGGGAGCCGTCAGACTGCTCAATAGCTGAACGCAGTGAAAGCAAAGCAAGGAGTGTGTGCTGTGCTCTCTGCCTCCCCCTAGAGTGCAGTACCCGGCTCTGTGAGCGAACAACGAAGTACTGCAACTTTTTATGGAGGGGGGGGTGTACATGTGTGTGTCTGTGTATGCATGTACAATTGTACATGTACATGTGTGTATCTGTACATGCGTTTGCGTGTATGTACATGTGTGTGTCTGTGTATGCATGTACAATTGTACATGTGTGTATCTGTACATGCGTCTGCGTGTATGTACATGTATGTTTGTGTGTACATGTGTCTGTGTGTGTACATGTGTCTGTGTGTGTGTGTGCATGTACATGTGTGTATGTACGTACATGTGTCTGTGTGTACATGTGTATGTACATGTCTCTGTATGTATGTACATGTGTCTGTGCGTGTTTATTTCTGTGTATGTACATGTATCTGTGTGTATGCGTGTCTGTACGTGCCTGTGTGTGTATACATGTGCCTGTATGTGTGTGTACATGTGTCTGTATGTGTGTGTACATGTGTCTCTGTGCATATGTGTACATGTTTCTGTGTGTGTATACATGTCTGTGTGTGTGTAGAGGTGTCTCTGTTTGTGTGTGTTTGTTGGTGGCGTGTAACTCTAAGGCCTGGCTAGTAGCTCAGGACTTGAAATATTAAGCCCTGTGTTAAACAACAAAACAATATATATGATAAATGTCAATAATTATATCCAACATGTATAATGATCCGTCACTATGATATTATAGTCCAGATAAAACATGAATAAATAAAATAAAGCAAATCGTGAATAATAGTGATCGTTATAAAATGATGTTCAGATACAGTCAGGTGCATAAATATTGGGACATCGACACAATTCTAACATTTTTGGCTCTATACACCACCACAATGGATTTGAAATGAAACGAACAAGATGTGCTTTAACTGCAGACTGTCAGCTTTAATTTGAGGGTATTTACATCCAAATCAGGTGAACGGTGTAGGAATTACAACAGTTTTCATATGTGCCTCCCACTTCTTAAGGGACCAAAAGTAATGGGACAATTGGCTTCTCAGCTGTTCCATGGCCAGATGTGTGTTATTCTCTCATTATCCCAGTTACAATGAGCAGATAAAAGGTCCAGAGTTCATTTCAAGTGTACTATTTGCATTTGGAATCTGTTGCTGTCAACTCTCAAGATGAGATCCAAAGAGCTGTCGCTATCAGTGAAGCAAGCCATCGTTAGGCTGAAAAAACAAAACAAACCCATCAGAGAGATAGCAAAAACATTAGGCATGACCAAAACAACTGTTTGGCACATTCTTAAAAAGAAGGAACGCACCGGTGAGCTCAGCAACACCAAAAGACCCAGAAGACCACGGAAAACAACTGTGGTGGATGACCGAAAAATTATTTCCCTGGTGAAGAAAACACCCTTCACAACAGTTGGCCAGATCAAGAACACTCTCCAGGAGGTAGGTGTATGTGTGTCAAAGTCACCAATCAAGAGAAGACTTCACCAGAGTGAATACAGAGGGTTCACCACAAGATGGAAACCATTGGTGAGCCTCAAAAACAGGAAGGCCAGATTAGAGTTTGCCAAACGACATCTAAAAAAGCCTTCACAGTTCTGGAACAACATCCTATGGACAGATGAGACCGACATCAACTTGTACCAGAGTGATGGGAAGAGAAGAGTATGGAGAAGGAACTGCTCATGATCCTAAGCATACCACCTCATCAGTGAAGCATGGTGGTGGTAGTGTCATGGCGTGGGCATGTATGGCTGCCAATGGAACTGCTTCTCTTGTATTTATTGATGATGTGACTGCTGACAGAAGCAGCCGGATGAATTGTGAAGTGTTTCGGGGATATTATCGGCTCATATTCAGCCAAATGCTTCACAACTCATTGGACGCTTCACAGTGCAGATGGACAATGACCCAAAGCAGACTGCAAAAGCAACCAAAGAAGTGGAATGTTCTGCAATGGCCAAGTCAATCACCTGACCTGAATCCGATTGAGCATTTCACTTGCTGAAAACAAAACTGAAGGGAAAATGCCCCAAGAACAAGCAGGAACTGAAGACAGTTGCAGTAGAGGTCTGGCAGAGCATCACCAGGGATGAAACCCAGCGTCTGGTGATGTCTATGCGTTCCAGACTTCAGGCTGTAATTGACTGCAAAGGATTTGTAACCAAGTATTAAAAAGTGAAAGTTTGATTTATGATTATTATTCTGTCCCATTACTTTTGGTCCCTTAAGAAGTGGGAGGCACATATGCAAACTGTTGTCATTCCTACACCGCTCACCTGATTTGGATGTAAATACCCTCAAATTAAAGCTGACAGTCTGCAGTTAAAGCACATCTTGTTCGTTTCATTTCAAATCCATTGTGGTGGTGTATAGAGCCAAAAATGTTAGAATTGTGTAGATGTCCCAATATTTATGGACCTGACTGTATATGGTGATGATCATACAACAGTACAGTCCAATGAAGATAGTGAATGAAACTTCTGCGCTCGTGACTTCTCGTGATAAAAATTAGACATGCTTGCATTCACCAGAAGCGCAAGTTAATTGCGCATATAATAATATCCAAGGAGAACACTGATGGTCATCAGGGATATGGTCAGCGGCAGGGGGCTCCACTGGGGTATACACACAGAATTGGTACTCCAAACCTCTCCACCGGACCCTCACAGCATATGTGGACAGCTCCTTCCATGTGTTTCGTGCTAAAGCACGTTATCGAAGGGACGAAACTCGTCAGGAGGAGCCTTCTCTGTGCGCTCACTTATATGTTTTTAGTTAAATATTTGTATCCAATGACAGGTCCACTTTAATTTTACGGATACCGCCATGTTTCTTGATAGTTTCTCTGGCCAATAGCAGACAATCTGTGGTGTCTCCTCATGGGCGGGACTTTTATGCATGCATGTACTGTGAAACATTTATCTCCAATAACAGGTCCACTTTAATTTTACGGATACCGCCATGTTTCATGATAGTTTCTGGTGGAACGCAATGAATTGCCGATTTATTTCTAGAACTGACCCGGGGCTGCAATTGGGCGTCCAGCTTAGATGCACAAAGCGCCTATATGAGGCCTTTTTACAAGGGAACCTGTCACTGGAAACCGCTGACATAACTGGGTGAAAGGGGACCCCGCAAATATTGGGTTCACAGTGGTCCTTTGTTGTAATTGAAGGTGAACCTGCTGTCCATTGTAAACTTTGAAAAGTGCACAGGAACTGACATAGCAAGGGGCAAGAAAGTGAAACTAATCCAGGCAGGTGCACAGAGGCTGGAATCTCTGGCCAATAGCAGACAATCTGTGGTGTCTCCTCATGGGCGGGACTTTTATGTTTTTAATCTTAACGTTAAGCCAATGTGCTCCCTGGGAGTCCTGGATCTTCGGTGCAGAATGTCCCCCGTGCTCCAGGCGTTTTTTCTTTCTTTTTGGGGGGGGGCGGGGAGGGTTAGATCCTTTGTAAGGTTTCTGTTCCTTCTCTTTGGCCCCACTGGGGAATTTCCACTCACTTCCTGTCCTTGAGACACATTAACGACAACAAATATTCAAATTCTTGCAAATTTCAGTTTTTACTTGAAGTTTTATGAAAGATAATGCTCGGCTCGTACAAGGTGTCATGTTAAATCAACAGATTGTTTGTAGACTGGGAGAGGCACGTTCACGATAGAAATGATTTACAGGAAAGGTGCGTCCAGTTCTGTCCTGATATGGCAGCACGTGGGTGCGTCCCAGGCTACCGCTGCCTGTACATCTGTATGTCAGCACCTTCTGCCTGGAGTTTGCATGTTCTCCCTGTGCCTGCGTGGGTTTCCTCCAGGTACTTCAGTTTCCTCCCACACTCCAAAGACATGCTGGTAGGTTAATTGGATCCTTTCTAAATTGGCCCTAGTATGTGTATGTATGAATGTGGGTTAGGGACCTTAGATTGTACGCCCCTTGAGGGTTAGGGACCTTAGATTGTACGCCCCTTGAGGGTTAGGGCCCTTAGATTGTACGCCCCTTGAGGGTTAGGGCCCTTAGATTGTACACCCCTTGAGGGTTAGGGCCCTTAGATTGTACACCCCTTGAGGGTTAGGGACTGATGTGAATGTACAATATATATGTAAGGTGCTGCGTAAACTGACAGCGATATATAAGGATCTGAAATAAATAAAAGTCATAATACAGCAGATTTCACCTCTAACAATGGGAGCATGCTTTCCCAATACAGGACATGGCATCTGTCATTGGGTCAACGTGCTCCATGTACATGGCATGTCCCTGGCAGAGGGTCCCATGTACATAGCCTGCTCTTGGGGGGGGTGCCCTGGGTGGTCCCTGACAAAACACTTCTTGTGCTTTAATGTGTTGGCAAAGAGTACTTAGTGCTAACTGGGTCCATGACAAACCGTCTCTAGTACTCCGCATGTCCCTGGAAGTAGGTTCTTGGTCTTCGGCATATCCCTGATAGATGATTCTTTGTCCTCATCATGTCTCTTGCAGAGAGTCCCTAGTGTTGAGCATATCCCTGGCAGGCGGTCCCTAGTGTTGAGCATATCCCTGGCAGACGGTCCCTAGTGTTGAGCATATCCCTGGCAGGCGGTCCCTAGTGTTGAGCATATCCCTGGCAGGCGGTCCCTAGTGTTGAGCATATCCCTGGCAGGCGGTCCCTAGTGTTGAGCATATCCCTGGCAGGCGGTCCCTAGTGTTGAGCATATCCCTGGCAGACGGTCCCTAGTGTTGAGCATATCCCTGGCAGACGGTCCCTAGTGTTGAGCATATCCCTGGCAGGCGGTCCCTAGTGTTGAGCATATCCCTGGCAGGCGGTCCCTAGTGTTGAGCATATCCCTGGCAGACGGTCCCTAGTGTTGAGCATATCCCTGGCAGACGGTCCCTAGTGTTGAGCATATCCCTGGCAGAGGGTTCCTATTGTTGAACATATCCCTGGCAGACGGTCCCTAGTGTTGAGCATATCCCTGGCAGAGGGTTCCTATTGTTGAACATATCCCTGGCAGACGGTCCCTAGCAGGGGCGGACTGACAACTCATAAGGCCCCCGGGCAATAGGGGATCATGGGGCCCCTGTGTCCTCGCCCAAACTCAAAAAAGCCTATGAAAAAGGTACCAGGGGCATCTCATGGGGCCCCCTACTGAGCCCGGGCCCTTTGGCAGTGCCCGAGTTTCCAAATGGTCAGTCCGCCCCTGGTCCCTAGTGTTGAGCATATCCCTGGCAGGCGGTCCCTAGTGTTGAGCATATCCCTGGCAGACGGTCCCTAGTGTTGAGCATATCCCTGGCAGGCGGTTCCTAGTGTTGAGCATATCCCTGGCAGATGGTCCCTAGTGTTGAACATATCCCTGGCAGAGGGTCCATTTTGTTGAGCATATCCCTGGCAGACGGTCCCTAGTGTTGAGCATATCCCTGGCAGGCGGTCCCTAGTGTTGAGCATATCCCTGGCAGGCGGTCCCTAGTGTTGAGCATATCCCTGGCAGGCGGTCCCTAGTGTTGAGCATATCCCTGGCAGGCGGTCCCTAGTGTTGAGCATATCCCTGGCAGGCGGTCCCTAGTGTTGAGCATATCCCTGGCAGGCGGTCCCTAGTGTTGAGCATATCCCTGGCAGGCAGTCCCTAGTGTTGAGCATATCCCTGGCTGGCGGTCCCTAGTGTTGAGCATATCCCTGGCAGGCGGTCCCTAGTGTTGAGCATATCCCTGGCAGGCGGTCCCTAGTGTTGAGCATATCCCTGGCAGGCGGTCCCTAGTGTTGAGCATATCCCTGGCAGGCGGTCCCTAGTGTTGAGCATATCCCTGGCAGACGGTCTGTAGTATTCAGCATGTTCCAGGCAGCGGGCCTCTAGTGTTCATAATGTCCTTAATAGAGGGCCCTTAGTGTTCAGCATATACCTGGCAGATTGTCCCTAGTGTTGCTCATGTGTCTGGTAGAGGGCCTCTAGTGTTAAGCATGTCCTTGATAGAGGGCCCCTAGTGTTCAGAATGTCCCTGGTAGAGGGCCCCTAGTGTTCAGCATGTCCTTGATAGGGGGTCCTTAGTGTTCAGCATGTCCCTGGCAGATGGTCCCTACTGTTGCGCATGTGCCTGGCAGATGGTCCTTAGTGTTCAGCATGTCTTTGGCAGGGGGTCCATAGTGCTCAGCATGTCCCTAGCGGAGGGTCTATAGTGCTCAGCGTGTCCCTGGCGGAGGGTCCATAGTGCTCAGTATGTCCATAACGGAGGGTCCCTAGTACACACTATGTCTCTGGCAGAGGATCCCTAGTGCTTAGCATGTCTCTGGCAGAGGGTCCATAGTGCTCAGTATGTCCCTGGCAGAGGGTCCCTAGTGCTCAGCATGTCCCTGGCAGAGGGTCCCTAGTGCTCAGCATGTCCCTGGCAGAGGGTCCCTAGTGCTCAGCATGTCCCTGGCAGAGGGTCCCTAGTGCTCAGCATGTCCCTGACAGAGGGTCCCTAGTGCTCACTGTGTGTCTGATGTAGTAGGAGTGACTACATATCCCATCATCCCTATTCATAAACCTGGCCCTGGTCCCAGGCCAACCCCCCCGGCCAGCTCAGTGATGTCACCACCACACCCCTAGCATTTATCTGGTGACACCAGAGGAGGAAATTCAGCTATTTCTTCTAGGTGTCACCATCCAGCATCGGAGGACTAACTGCATCCCGAGCACATGGCGTATTATGGCCAATCATGGATGTGGACCTTGCCTCTCCTGTCCGGAGTTCAGACCTCTACAATGCCCTGTAGCTCTCTCCTACCTATAGGGAGACATCTGCCTGGTACTGTGCCTGAACTCTGTCAGCATCCTGTGCTTTCCCCCGTCACACTGTCTCATTGGTTTATTATGTGTCCTAGTGACAGGTTCTCTTTGAGTCCCTCGGCAATGGCTGAGTGTGGATGTGGAATGATGTATACATTATGTAGACGTGTCGTCCTCACCCCGGCTATATATAATCACTGCAGCTGTTCCTGGGCGAGTCCACGGCTGATAACAGCTGTACAGAGAGCTCGCCCGTCCTCCAGACATGGATCACGTATGTATCTGTGTATGTGGGGTGTGCAGCATGCCGTGTATATACCCAATATAATATTCATGTAGGGAGGACGCCTATTCTATACATCTGTTATTACTATTATTATACATTTATATAGCTCTGACATATACCGCAGTGCTGTACAGAGAACACTGAGCCAGTCACATCAGTCTCTGCACCAGAGGAGCTTACGCTCTAATGTCCCCTCCCCCACAGTCACATCAGTCTCTGTACCAGAGGAGCTTACACTCTAATGCCCCCTCCCCCACAGTCACATCAGTCTCTGTACCAGAGGAGCTTACACTCTGTCCCCTCCCCCACAGTCACATCAGTCTCTGTACCAGAAGAGCTTACACTCTGTCCCCTCCCCCACAGTCACATCAGTCTCTGTACAGAGGAGCTTACACTCTGTCCCCTCCCCCACAGTCACATCAGTCTCTGTACCAGAAGAGCTTACACTCTGTCCCCTCCCCCACAGTCACATCAGTCTCTGCACCAGAGGAGCTTACGCTCTAATGTCCCCTCCCCCACAGTCACATCAGTCTCTGTACCAGAGGAGCTTACACTCTAATGCCCCCTCCCCCACAGTCACATCAGTCTCTGTACCAGAGGAGCTTACACTCTGTCCCCTCCCCCACAGTCACATCAGTCTCTGTACAGAGGAGCTTACACTCTGTCCCCTCCCCCACAGTCACATCAGTCTCTGTACCAGAGGAGCTTACGCTCTAATGTCCCCTCCCCCACAGTCACATTAGTCTCTGTACAGAGGAGCTTACACTCTGTCCCCTCCCCCACAGTCACATCAGTCTCTGTACCAGAGGAGCTTACACTCTAATGTCCCCTCCCCCCACAGTCACATCAGTCTCTGTACAGAGGAGCTTACACTCTAATGTCCCCTCCCCCCACAGTCACATCAGTCTCTGTACCAGAGGAGCTTACGCTCTAATGTCCCCTCCCCCACAGTCACATCAGTCTCTGTAACAGAGGAGCTTACACTGTAATGTCCCCTCCCCCACAGTCACATCAGTCTCTGTACCAGAGGAGCTTACACTCTAATGCTCCCCCCCCCCACAGTCACATCAGTCTCTGTACCAGAAGAGCTTACACTCTAATGTCCCCTCCCCCACAGTCACATCAGTCTCTGTACCAGAGGAGCTTACGCTCTAATGTCCCCTCCCCCACAGTCACATCAGTCTCTGCACCAGAGGAGCTTACACTCTAATGTCCCCTCCCCCACAGTCACATCAGTCTCTGTACTAGAGGAGCTTACACTCTAATGTCCCCCCCCCCACAGTCACATCAGTCTCTGTACAGAGGAGCTTACACTCTAATGTCCCCCCCCCACAGTCACATCAGTCTCTGTACTAGAGGAGCTTACACTCTAATGTCCCCTCCCCCCACAGTCCCATCAGTCTCTGCACCAGAGGAGCTTACACTCTAATGTCCCCTCCCCCACAGTCCTATCAGTCCCTGTACCAGAGGAGCTTACACTCTAATGTCCCCTCCCCCACAGTCCTATCAGTCCCTGTACCAGAGGAGCTTACACTCTAATGTCCCCTCCCCCACAGTCCTATCAGTCCCTGTACCAGAGGAGCTTACACTCTAATTCCCTACCACTGTCTGAGGATGACTTTCCTCCCTCAGGATCAGAGGTCACGTGAAGTCTGACAGTTGCCCCTTTGCCAGCTGCCTGGCCCCCATGCTATTGACCTCCACCGTCTCCTGAGTGTGCATAACAGAACCAGCCCTGTATTTGGGAAGACTGTTAATACCAAGGCTGCTCTGTGTTTGATGTTCTCACTTAGGAGCTGGGAGACAGCCTGTATCACCAATATGAGTTCAGGAAGCTGACAGGGCATGAGATATCAGAAGCCTCCCAGCTCCGTCTCCCAGCTCCAGAGTTGCCAAGTAAGTAAAGCTGATAAAAGAAACGTCAGATCGGCAGGCCTGCTTGGTTCTGTTATTACAACGGTCAGTGTTCACATTCTGGTCCTGACCCAGCGGTGACTGGTCCTCTTTAATCTGTGAGCCCCCCCCCCCCCCCCCCCATCACTGGTAGGGTTGGTGATAGTTGGCTATCTGCTCTATTTCTAGCAGCAGACGGGATTCTGAATGGGAAGAGTTAACCTTCTGCTTGTGTAGTATTTGGGATATGAAACTTTATCCCCCCCCCCCCACCCATGTCCTCTGCGCGTCACCCCCCCTTCAGGCTCTTCGTCCGCTACACCCAAGGAGCGCTGTCAGTCTGCACAGCAGAGGTACATAGAGGAGGTGTGGGGGTCCTGGGGGTCTCTGGATACTCCATAGTACATAGGGGGTTTGTGAGGGGCTGGGTGGGGGTACATGGAGGGGGTGTGGGGGGGCCAGGGTGGGGAGAGTCTCTGGGTACTCCATAGTACATGGGGGGGGGGGGGTTGTGAGGGGCTGGGTGTGGGTACATGGAGGGGGTGTGGGGTGGCCAGGGTGTGGGGTGGGGTCCCTGGATATTCCATAGTATATAGGGGGGTTGTGAGGGGCTGGGTGTGGGTACATGGAGGGGGTGTGGGGTGGCCAGGGTGTGGGGGGGGGGGGGTCCCTGGATACTCCATAGTACATAGGGGGGTTGTGAGGGGCCTGGTGTGGGTACATGGAGGGGGTGTGGGGGTGGCCAGGGTGTGCGTGTGTGTGTGGGGGGGGGGTCCCTGGATACTCCATTGTATATAGGGGGGTTGTGAGGGGCTGGGTGTGGGTACATGGAGGGGGTGTGGGGGTGGCCAGGGTGTGCGTGTGTGTGTGTGGGGGGGGTCCCTGGATACTCCATTGTATATAGGGGGGTTGTGAGGGGCTGGGTGTGGGTACATGGAGGGGGTGTGGGGGGGCCAGGGTGGGGGGAGTCTCTGGGTACTCCATAGTACATAGGGGGGGTTGTGAGGGGCTGGGTGTGGGTACATGGAGGGGGTGTGGGGTGGCCAGGGTATGGGGGGGGGGTCCCTGGATACTCCATTGTATATAGGGGGGTTGTGAGGGGCTGGGTGTGAATACATGGAGGGGTTGTGGGGTGGCCAGATTAGGGAGGTCTCTGGATACTCCATAGTACATAGGGGGTTGTGAGGGGCTGGGTGGGGGTACATGAAGGGGGTGTGGGGTCTCTGGATACTCCATAGTACATAGGGGGGTTGTGAGGGGCTGGGTGTGGGTACATGGATGGGGTGTGGGGTGGCCAGATTAGGGGGGGTCTCTGGATACTCCATAGTACATAGGGGGGTTGTGAGGGGCTGGGTGGGGGTACATGGAGGGGGTGTGGGGTCTCTGGATACTCCATAGTACATAGGGGGGTTGTGAGGGGCTGGGTGTGGGTACATGGATGGGGTGTGGAGTGGCCAGATTAGGGGGGTCTCTGGATACTCCATAGTACATAGGGGGGTTGTGAGGGGCTGGGTGGGGGTACATGGAGGGGGTGTGGGGTCTCTGGATACTCCATAGTACATAGGGGGTTGTGAGGGGCTGGGTGGGGGTACATGGAGGGGGTGTGGGGTGGCCAGGGAGGGGGGGGGGTCTCTGGATACAGAGGAGCTGTGCTCATACACGCAGGTGTCTAATTATTACATTACTATTACCAGGGACTGTCCCTGGTAATAGTTGACCATAAAAATCTGCCCAACCTTCACCCCCCCCCCCCGGTCACATCAAAGCTGATTTTGAAATCGTGCGACTTACAGTGACCTGCTGATTTCATTGCGATTTGCAAGACATCTGACACAGATATCTATGCAAATCGCACCAAAGTAGCGCATGGACTAATTTGGAAATTGGTGCGTCTCCGACAACTGAACCCAACTGATATGACCGGTCTGATAGCGAACAATAGGGTGCAACTCGGCATACGATTTGCAAGTCGCAAGGCATGCCAAGGCACACCCGATGTGACCGGGGGCTTAGTTTTGTAAATAAAGTTTTTCTATTCTTCATTCTAGGTTCCATTTCCAATTCTTAAAAGTGTTTAGAATTAGTACTTATTCTTAAATAACAGAAATCCAGGCTGCTCTGGGAAAAGACAATGTGCTTGTTTTTAAGGAGCACAATATGATGACACTTGAACAAAAATTAGCTGCATGGTCGAGGTGCCAGAAAGAAGCGTTCACTGCACCAATGCCACAAAAAAGCCCGGTTACAATATGCCTGACAACACCTTGACATGCCTAACCGGGCCTTCTTGTGTCATTGACGCAGTAAAGGCTTCTTTCTGGCACCTCCACCATGCAGCTCATTTTTGTTCAAGTGTCATCATATTGTGCTCCTTCAATACAACCACACTGTCTTTTTCCAGAGCAGCCTGGATTTTTCTTGTGGTTACCTGTGGTTTTCCCTTTGTATCCCGAACAATTCTTCTGTCAGTTATGGCTGCAATCTTTCTTGGTCTACCTGACCTTGGCTTGGTATCAAGAGATCCCCGAACGTTCCACTTCTTAATAGGTGATTTAACAGTACTGATTGGCATAGTCAAGGCTTTGGACATCTTTTTATGTCCTTTTCCATCTTTATAAAGTTCCATTACCTTGTTACGCAGGACTTTTGACAGTTCTTTTCTGCTCCCCATGGCTCAGTATCTAGCCTAGTCAGTGCTTCCACGTAAGAGCTAACAAACTCATTGACTATTTATACACTGACACTAATTGCATTTTAAAAAGCCATAGATGTGGGACATTAACCTCTAATTGGCATTGTACCCCGTGTGTGTGTCACCTCGTGTGTCTGTACCAAGGACAAACTTTTGATCCAGGGGAACTTTTGATCCAGGGGAACTTTTGATCCAGGGGAACTTTTGATCCAGGGGAACTTGTGATCCAGGGGAACCTGTGATCCAGGGGGCGGAGACTTCTGTAACGGGGGGTGGAGACTTTTGATCCGAGCCATTTGGTTGATATCGGTTATCATTATGATTTAAAAAGGAGGCAAACAACTATGTGATAATAAATGTCT
Source organism: Staurois parvus (assembly GCF_062004578.1). Classification (NCBI taxonomy): domain Eukaryota; kingdom Metazoa; phylum Chordata; class Amphibia; order Anura; family Ranidae; genus Staurois; species Staurois parvus. The sequence continues at coordinate 215,571 of NW_028318813.1, read as the reverse complement.
TCATGTGATCATCATCCTTCAATAAAAGAGCATTTTTTGGCACAATCAGATCCAGGGGAACTTTTGATCCAGGGGAACTTTTGATCCAGGGGAACTTGTGATCCAGGGGAACTTGTGATCCAGGGGAACTTGTGATCCAGGGGAACTTGTGATCCAGGGGAACTTGTGATCCAGGGGAACTTTTGATCCAGGGGAACTTGTGATCCAGGGGAACTTGTGATCCAGGGGAACTTTTGATCCAGGGGAACTTGTGATCCAGGGGAACTTGTGATCCAGGGGAACTTGTGATCCAGGGGAACTTGTGATCCAGGGGAACTTTTGATCCAGGGGGCGGAGACTTCTGATACGGGCCATTTGGTTGATATCTATTATCATTATGATTTAAAAAGGAGCCAAACAACTATGTGATAATAAATGTCTTCATGTGATCATCATCCTTCAATAAAAGAGCATTTTTTGGCACAATCAGATCCAGGGGAACTTTTGATCCAGGGGAACTTTTGATCCAGGGGAACTTTTGATCCAGGGGAACTTTTGATCCAGGGGAACTTGTGATCCAGGGGAACTTTTGATCCAGGGGAACTTGTGATCCAGGGGGCGGAGACTTCTGATCCGGGCCATTTGGTTGATATCTATTATCATTATGATTTAAAAAGGAGCCAAACAACTATGTGATAATAAATGTCTTCATGTGATCATCATCCTTCAATAAAAGAGCATTTTTTGGCACGATCAGTCATATTCTCAATATCAATATTTCACAATTTCTGCCGGGGGATGTAAACTTTTGCGCACAACTGTATTTAATGGAAGACTTTGTACGTACCGATAGATAGAATTGGATGGTTTGCATATATTTTTATTATCGATTTGTTTCGACTTTTTCTTTTTTAGGTAATGTTACAATTTCAGTTAAAGAGAAGTTACTATTTTTATTTGGCTATTTTATATATTTTTATATCTTCGTCTATGTTGTCCATCGCCGTTCTTCCTCCCATCTCGACTCTTTTCTCCCACGAAGTCCAATAAACAATGACCGATGGTAATCCTAACGCTGGGAAAGTGTTGGATTTGCACATCCTGATCAGGATCTTCAGTGTTGCTGTGTAATGAGGAGTGAATAATCCCGCATAACACACACCAGGGTTTGGAGGTTCCCTGCGTAAGGCTCATTATGTGTCCCGGAGGTCTCCCTCCTCTCGCCCCTCCCCCCCAGTAACGGGACTGGGATGTAAAGCAGATCCCTCTAAACCACCACCACATGGCGGATCCTGGGAAAATCGCGTCATGAGGGTGAGGCCGCGGTGATTTTTTTCAGCCCACGCTTTCCTTTCTGGTAACTGACAGATGGAGGACGGGTATAGAAATCTGACCTAATAATAGGGGGCTTGTCCGGGATTAGGAAACAGCAACTGGGACTGGTCCCCTGACACCGACGAAGGTGACCCCCGTGAGACTGGCCAGTGAAAGCGTCGGCTGCGTCATTGCCGCCCCTCCCCCCGTCTTGGTTCACTATGTCTGTACAGGCTCTAGGAGTATCCACAGTGCTGCCTTGGTGAAGTATTAAATATCACATGAAGCTGAATTCATATCTGAAATACACGGTAAAGTCTTTCCTGCTGTCATACATTTCACACGGGGGCCCCCTGCCGCACTGCACAGCCAGGGGGGGGCACTGCTATAGAGAGGCGCATGATCCTGTGTCACCCGCCTGCACTCAGGCTGCTGAGCGGACTCTGAAATTAGGATCACCCACATTGCTTAGCTCCTCTCCTGCGCCAGCTCCTCCCAGATGCTGAGTACACTCCTCCCACCTTCAGCCCCCAGTGCCAGAAACATGTCGGGTCGACAGATTTGTGTAATAAAATACATCCCAGTCAGTTTATTTCACTCTCGCTGTCTGTGCAAGGCATTGTGGGAAGATCATAGGATGCAGAAGAGAGACCGCTCCTTAGAGTGTAAGCTCCTCTGTACAGAGACTGATGTGACTGTGGGGGAGGGGACATTAGAGTGTAAGCTCCTCTGGTGCAGAGACTGATGTGACTGCGGGGGAGGGGACATTAGAGTGTAAGCTCCTCTAGTACAGAGACTGATGTGACTGTGGGGGAGGGGACATTACAGTGTAAGCTCTTCTGGTACAGAGACTGATGTGACTGCGGGGGAGGGGACATTAGAGTGTAAGCTCCTCTGGTACAGAGACTGATGTGACTGCGGGGGAGGGGACATTAGAGTGTAAGCTCCTCTGGTACAGAGACTGATGTGACTGTGGGGGAGGGGACATTACAGTGTAAGCTCTTCTGGTACAGAGACTGATGTGACTGCGGGGGAGGGGACATTAGAGTGTAAGCTCCTCTGGTACAGAGACTGATGTGACTGCGGGGGAGGGGACATTAGAGTGTAAGCTCCTCTGGTACAGAGACTGATGTGACTGTGGGGGAGGGGACATTAGAGTGTAAGCTCCTCTGGTACAGAGACTGATGTGACTGTGGGGGAGGGGACATTAGAGTGTAAGCTCCTCTGGTACAGAGACTGATGGGACTGTGGGGGAGGGGACATTAGAGTGTAAGCTCCTCTGGTACAGAGACTGATGGGACTGTGGGGGAGGGGACATTAGAGTGTAAGCTCCTCTGGTACAGAGACTGATGTGACTGGCTCAGTGTCTCTGTACAGCGCTGCGGTATATGTCAGAGCTATATAAACTGGCTAAATCTATGAGAATAGATGGAGTTAGCAGACTGATCCGTATTGGACGGGAGGGGAGGATGGAGGGCTCATCGATCGATGGGTCATTAGTCATTGGCACCGAGCGGATGAGAGTGCGGTCCGTCTTTTTATAGCGCGCTCCACGCGGTGTTTCCTGCCCCGAGGATATGCGTAGTCCCTAATTGCTTTTGCTGTAATATCTGCAGAGCTTTTAGGCTCCTCGTTAGTTAATAATCGTTAATGCTCGCTTGCTTCGCTTTAAATCGTCCGAATTCCCAGAACAGGACCTTCCATTGTCTACATTCATGTCACCGTTCAGAAAAAAGCTGAACTTCACTGACGGACTTCAATGGGCCTCATTGTCTCACTGCGGGGATTTTTGTTTAATAATGAGCCAATTATCAGTTATCAGACGGCTTCCGATTCCCTCCAGGATGACGTCATCCAGCATTGATGGTGCAGGAGGGAAGTCCACCAACTGGAAGGTTCTTCCTGCCTAAAGCGCCGACAGCCAAAACATTCTGTTCATCTGCCAGAAATGTGGTGACTTCCTAAGGTTTGGGCCCCGCCTGCCGCACTACAGACCTCGACTCCCAACACCCTGCCCATACAACGTGTGCAGGGAAAGGGCTCTTGGGAGATGTAGTTCTGGGTGAGGGGCGTGCCTGCATTATTGATAGGAACTGACCTCGCAGCACTTGCGCCTCCTAATGATCCCTAGACACGTGCAGAACAAAAAAATGTGATTGGTTTCGGATTGATTCGTCAAGTTACTAATTTTGTTTAGTTGCATTTGGAACAAATTTCGTTTCATTTATTCGTTTTTGACCGGATTCAAATTTTTCCAATGGATTCGAAGTATACAAATCGAAAATATGAAATGGATTCGAAGTCAATGCGAAGAATAGCTGGTTCTATTCTATTTGAAAGATGGCTATATTCATTCTATTCTATTCTATTTTTTCTATTCTAATCTTTTCTATTCTATTTTTTACTTTTCTATTCCGTTCTTTACTGTTCTATTCCTTTCTGTTCTATTCTGTTTTATTCTATTCTTTTCTACTCTATTCTGTTTTATTCTATTCTAATCTGTTTTACTCTATTCTTTTCTACTCTATTCTGTTTTACTCTATTCTTTTCTACTTTATTCTTCTCTATTCTAATCTGTTTTACTCTATTCTTTTCTATTCTAATCTGTTTTACTCTATCCTTCTCTATTCTAATCTGTTTTACTCTATCCTTCTCTATTCTAATCTGTTTTACTCTATTCTTTTCTACTCTTCTGTTTTACTCCATTCTTTTGTAGTTTATTCTGTTTTATTCTATTCTTTTCTATCCTGTTCTTTTCTACTCTATTCTGTTTTATTTTATTCTATTTTTTTTCTATTCTGTTTTACTCTATTCTTTTCTACTCTACTCTGTTTTATTCTATTCTTTGAAATTCGAATTTTACAAGAGTGCTATATTCTATTTTATTCGAAGTATTCAAATCGAAAATATCGTATGCATCCGAAGTCATTGTGAAGAATAGCTGGTTCTATTCTATTTGAAATTTTAAGGATGGCTATATTCATTCTATTCTATTGTATTTTTTGCAATTCTATTCTTTTCTATTTTATTTGATACTTTTCTATTCTGTTCTTTACTTTCCTATTCTATTCTGTTTTACTCTATTCTTTTCTACTCTATTCTGTTTTTTATTATATTCTATTCTTTTCTATTCTGTTCTTTTCTACTTTATTTTTTATTCTATTCTTTTCTATTCTGGTCTTTACTTTCCTATTCTATTCTTTTCTGTTCTAGTCTGTTTTACTCTATTTTTTTCTACTCTATACTGTTTTATTCTATTCTATTCTTTTTGAAACTCCAGAAGACTGCTACATTCTTTCTATTTTATTGTATTCTATTCTAGTCTTTTTTTACATTCTATTCTATGATCATGCTAATAACCTACATTTTTTTAGCAGCAAGAGATTAAATTTGGCTCGGTCAGCTCTAGTCCATTCGGATATCATTTTATTGGGGAAAATGGTTTGGCTAGACAAGATTTCTTTACCGGCTTAGTAGTTCTTTGCTCAACATCTGTTGGCCAGGATTATCTGAGGGAGCTTTTACAAACTGCCAAGCTTTCCTATGTTGCCCTACTCTGTTTAGTCGTTGGGCAACTAAGGCAACTGCAAAAAAGGAAGGATCAGGCCACTTCTGACAATTGCTTGTTTGCAACTGTTTCAAGAGACAACCTTTACAATTGCATGGAAACGACTATATTCTTTGTAGAGCAATCTGCAGCAACTGGTAGATTCTTGCTTCCAGGAGAACCTGGAAATCAGTCAAGTGCCACCTTGGATGTGACTAGTTGTAGAAATTTCGATAGTTTGTATGGAATTTTTTTGCATCTTCTCTCCAGAAATGCTTTTGTCTTTGTCTGCTTGACCAATGTTTTTTGAATATCCTCTTTTTCTTTTCTTTCCATCAACAGCACTGCCTCCGAAGCTTTTCCAAGACCCAGATGAGCGATCAGCCAAGATGTCATTATGCCTACCTCGCCTGGCCTGCCCTAGTAGATGCTGCTGTGGTTGCCACCAACAGAGACCTGGTTTCGTGTTAGTTTGGGTTCCAGAATCTTCTGTGCCCCGTGGACTCAATGCTAGTGAAGTCTTGGATTCTTCTGATGACGGCAACGAGCTTCAAAAGACCTCATCACTAACTGACGAGGATGATGGAGAAAAGTGGGGCCCGAGGCTTCTGAAGGACAAGATGACAGCTGGGACTAGCTACCCTGTCAGACGCCGTTCCTTGAGATATGGGGAGCGTTGCCAGCAGAACTCGGCTGATGGGGTTGGGGATGAGAAGGTCAACAGTGGGATTGTACTCACCTCTTATAAATCCACGGTAGACTGTAACTTCAACCGTGACTTGCCCAGCCCTACTGGCGAGGAGGTGGATGACATCCAGGGTGAAATTCCTAGGTTGGACAATGCTCCAGAGGTTCCTAAGCATGGAGTGGCCTCTTTTTGGAAAGCAAAAGCCAGTGGTGATATGGACTCTTCTGTCACTCATTCCACGAACCCTCCCCCAAATAATTTATGTAATGGACCTTCCCTTGAACCCACGAATGGATATGCACCCATCGTAAAAAGTTCAAAGTTAAAAAGTATCTCATTCTGTGATCAGGTGGTGCCTATCATGGACAAAGATATAAATTCAAACTCTGGCGACTCTACAGAGAGTTTGACGAGTTTATCTGCCACAGATGCTTCACAATCTGCTTTGGAGCCCCAAGCTGGGGAAGACCAGGCTGGGGAACCGCGGCTCAAGATCCGTAAACCAGCCCGCCGGAACAAGGTGCCACCTGTTCAGTGCTTGTTTGAACCACCCGAGCCCCCGGCAGTTGTGCCCCCTAAAGTGCCCAGCAAGCCTCCTCGGGGGGCGGCCCCTCCACCTCCACCGGCTCCTCCCCCGTTTTTGAGAAAGGGTTCTTTGAAGAGGTATTCAACAGGAAACTCAGAGGAACTGGCGGAAAGAGATAAGAAGGCATCGGTAAGCAGCCTTCCGGTGGAGAGAGGTAGAGATCGTCATTCCTCATCGGAGGACACCAACGGTAAGTAGTCAAAATAGTTAACTAGACAAACCGTTTTGGTCCACAGGAAGGCAACATAACCCCCCCCCCCCCTTCCCAAAAGGCAACTGTGGCCAACTTTGCTTTACGGGAAGGAGGACTTTGCATTGAGATTGGAATGTATTATATTTGTGGTTATCATTATTTGCAAGGTGGTCATCACCTGTGTTTGCCATTACTACTGTATACATTAAGACCACTTAATCGCTCTTACTGAAAAGAATCCTTCTGATTTCTTTTAATTTATTTATTACAGTTACTTATATAGCGCCATCAATTTACACACTCTTTACAAGCGCTTTACATATATATTGTACATTCACATCAGTCCCTAACCCTCAAGGGGCGTACAATCTAAGGTCCCTAACCCTCAAGGGGCGTACAATCTAAGGTCCCTAACCCTCAAGGGGCGTACAATCTAAGGTCCCTAACCCTCAAGGGGCGTACAATCTAAGGTCCCTAACTCACATTCATACATACACATACTAGGGCCAATTTAGACAGGAGCCAATTAACCTACCAGAATGTCTTTGAGGTGTGGGAGGAAACCCGAGGACCCGGAGGAAACCCACGCAGGCACAGGGAGAACATGCAAACTCCAGGCAGGTGGTGCCGTGGTTGGGATCTGAACCAGCGACCCAAGTACTTCCAGTTGGAGGTGCTAACCATTTAACCTCTTGGGTCCTGGGTCCAAGCATTGACAGGATTTCTGGGATATTGGGGATAAAAGGACTGTAGATTGGGTCATGTGGGTAATAAAAGTATTTGTACGTTGTTTAGTTATAGTGTTCTCTCTTTCTTCTCTCCTGCAGAGTCGTCCGGATCAGAGTCCTCCGTCTTCAGGTCAGTGTACGGTGAAGAGTTGTCATGATCCATTCCTAGCACCTCCCAACCATTAGTCAGTACTAGCCCCATGTGGCAGATCTTCACACCCATGACTGAACCCCCCCCCCCCCCCGGGTCTATATACACCTCTATGACCTAGAGTGCAACTCCAGGAAAACTCCTCCCTAGAGCCAGCCCACTGCTTGCATCAGGACTGAGGGCTCATAGGAGGAGTACTGAGGCAGGGTCCTGTGATGTTTTCAGGAAGCTGTGTACAGCGCCCTGTCAGCCCCTCCCACCAGCCATGATCTGCTTGCATTGTATAGAGAAGCACACAGAGATAATGATAATTGCTGGGTCTAGAATAAGATATATAATGAAAACGATTTTTATTTAAAAATATCATTAGTATGTTGATGGGGGGGGAGGGAGGAGTCAGGGAAGACAAAATATAGGCAGATTAAATTTCAGCTTTAAAATGATTATCAGGTTTGGGTTAATCTGTAGTTTGAAACGTAATTATAGTTCTTAAATATTTACAGAAAATGCTGCAAAATAATTCATTTGTTTGGTTGCTATATGTATGTGGCCAGAGCAGTGTTTACTTCCTCTGCCACTCTGTGTCCTCTCCTTGGGGGCTGGCTCAACCTCTGCATGGGAGGATGGGGAGGCGGGGCCTGCACTGGGCGGGCTCACTGTAATACTGACCAGCCCTTCTATACTATCCTACCTCCCTGTCCTTCCCCCTAGGTGCCCACCTATAACCAGACCGAGGTTCTAAACCTTTCCACACCCTTCTTCTGAAACTGAAAAACAAATTTCAACCTGATTCTAGAGAGCCAAAGAATTGAAAAATAAGTGCGACGGTCATTTTTACAGATTTTTAAAATTATTTTTCAGATCTTCATCGTCAGTGAAAAGCCCGAGATGCATAGACTGGGAGTCCCACCTGAGAGATGGTAAGTTATGGGTGGTTCATGTCACACAGTCCTCCAGCAGTACAGAGTATTTCAGGAGAGGAGTTATAGAGGAAGGAGCGGAGTCCTCCAGCAGTGCAGAGTATTTCAGGAGATGAGAGTTATAGAGGAAGGAGCGGAGTCCTCCAGCAGTGCAGAGTATTTCAGGAGAGGAGAGTTATAGAGGAAGGAGTGGAATCCTCCAGCAGTGCAGAGTATTTCAGGAGAGGAGAGTTATAGAGGAAGGAGTGGAGTCCTCCAGCAGTGCAGAGTATTTCAGGAGAGGAGGGTTATAGAGGAAGGAGTGGAGTCCTCCAGCAGTGCAGAGTATTTCAGGAGAGGAGAGTTATAGAGGAAGGAGTGGAATCCTCCAGCAGTGCAGAGTATTTCAGGAGAGGAGAGTTATAGAGGAAGGAGTGGAGTCCTCCAGCAGTGCAGAGTATTTCAGGAGAGGAGAGTTATAGAGGAAGGAGCGGAGTCCTCCAGCAGAGCAGAGTATTTCAGGAGAGGAGAGTTATAGAGGAAGGAGCGGAGTCCTCCAGCAGTGTTGAGTACTTCAGGAGAGAAGAGTTAAGTAACTGTAATGTTGGGTGGAGTAATGCTTCGGCATTGTGGAGTGTACTTTACATTATTCTCACATATCTCGCTTTCAGAGCCGCTGTACCAGACGTACCGCCAGTCAGTCATCAATAAGGAGATCCGACGTCAGACCGTTTCACGTAACAGCAGCTTTACCAGCTATGACTCGTCTCAGGACAGCCCCCTGTCCTATGGAGGGTCTCCAAAACAAGGGCGGAGGTCTACTGTACCCCATAACACCCTGTGGCAGGAATTACCCTCCGTGATGGAGAGCGGTGTACTGGAGTCCATGACCAATGAGGAGAAGAAGATGCAGGAGGTGAGCCATGGGTCAGCCCCGTTATTACTGTATAATAGAGGAAGAGTCAGCCATGTTGTGCCCCTTATGATGTTGGTAGTAATAGCTACCACAGTGCCCCCTGTGATGTGAGGCAGTCAAAGTTCCCCCATGATATGGGTTAGTAATAATTGGCCAGGTTGTCCCCCATGACACAAGGTAATAATATTTGGCCAGGTTGTCCCCTATGATGTGAAGTAGTTATAATTGTCCAGGTTGATCCACATTAAACAAGGTAGTGATAATTGGCAAGGTTGTCTCCCATAATATGAGGTATTAATATTTGGCCAGGTTGTCCCCCATGATATGAGGTAGTAATATTTGTCCAGGTTGTCCCCCATGATACAAGGTTTTAATATTTTACCAGATTGTCCCCCATGATACCAGGTAGCAATAATTGGCCAGGTTGTTTCCCATAATTTGAGGTATTAATATTTGGCCAGTTTTTTTCCCTGTGATACTAGGTAGTAATATTTTGCCATATTGTCCTCCATGATACGAGGTAGTAATATTTTTCCAGGTTGTCCCCCATGATACAAGGTAGTAATAATTGGCCAGGTTGTCCCCCATAATATGGAATAATAATAATTTGCCAGGTTGTCCCCCATGATATGAGGTAGTAATAATTAGTCAGGTTGTCCCCTATGATATGAGGTAGTAATAATTGGCCAGGTTGTCCCCCATAATAAGGAATATTAATAACTGGCCAGGTTGTCCCCCATGATACAAGGTAGTAATAATTAGTCAGGTTGTCCCCCATGATATGAGGTAGTAGGTTGTCCCCTATGATATGACTTCGTAAAAGCCAGCCTTATTGTTCTTGGTGTCCTCAGAGCATGTTTGAGGTCCTGACTTCGGAAGTCTCGTACCTCCGCTCGCTGAATGTGCTGACGGAACATTTTTTGGGATGTCGGGAGCTGCAGGAAACACTGATCATCCGTGAGAAAAAAATCCTTTTCTCCAACATCCTGAAAGTGAAGGAGGTCAGCGAGAGGTAGGCCACAGTTCATGACTATAGTGTGTTGAGTATCTGCTGTGTTGGAGGATGCCTAGTGTATAGTGATGCTGAGTATCTGCTGTGATAGAGGCCATAGAGTGATGCTGAGTATCCCACAGGTTCCTCATGGATCTGGAGTCCCGGGTAGACGAGGACATTGTCATTTCGGATATTTGTGACATCATCTATCACCATGCTGTCCATAACTTCCCAGTCTACAAGGATTATGTGCGCAACCAGCTATACCAGGAGAAGACCTATAGCGAGCTCATGTGAGACTACTACCGCTATGTTCCACCTGCTTGTGTAACCACACCCCACTTACCTGACTGCACCCCACTTACCTGACTGCACCCCACTTACCTGATCGCATCCCATACACTTAACCGCACTCCATTCACCTGACTGCACCCCATTCACTTGACCAAACTCTATTCACCTGACCGCTCTCTACTCACCTGACCACATTCCCGTGCATGGCTGACATAATCCACATTCTGACTCTGTCTCTCTTCTTGGTCTGGCAGGGAGAAGAAACCGCAGTTCCAAGCCATACTGTGCCGCTTACAGGAGCTCCCTCAGTGCCAGCGCCTCCCCTTCATGTCTTTCCTGCTACTGCCCTTTCAGAGGATCACTCGCATAAAGATGCTCATTGAGGTAGAGACTCCACCCTGAATGCTCAACCCCGTCCTGGCTGAAATTCCCCCCCCAACACACCTCCACTCCAGCACACTCCACTTCACCCCACCCAACTTTAATCTTCCCAGCACCCACTTTCCATCCCACTCTGAACCTTCCCACACCCCTTTTTCCATCCCACTCGAAGCCTCTCTACCCCCCTCTCCACCTCCCTATGAACCCCCCTGCACTCTTCACTCCACCCATTATACTCTTCATTTTCCCCTGATCCCCCCATCTCTTATACACCTCTTCATCTTACCCTGATCCCCTCCATCCCTTATACTGGATCCCTTTCCCCATCCCTGCTCACCCCTTCCTTCCATTTTGGTATAACACTCTGCTCCACCTATCCACAAATCCAGCCAGTGATACTTCTTTTTTTTTTTTTTTCTTCCACAAAGAATATTTTGAAGAGGACGGAGGAGGGTTCAGAGGCTGAACAGAATGCCAGCAAAGCCCTGGATGCCGTCTCCAAGGTACAGACGTGTTACATGTATGAGGATGTGGTGCATGCACATTGACATATAGGGGGAGATTTACTAAAACTGGAGCCCCCGGAATCTGGTGCAGCTGTGCATGGTAGCCAATCAGCTTCTATCTTCAGGTTGTTCAATTAAGCTTTGACAATAAAACCTCGAAGGTGATTGGGTACTATGCATGGTTGTACCTGACTTAGAACTCTCCAGCTTTAGTAAATAACCCCCAGTATGTCTTGGAGGTGGGAGAGGAAAAGTCTCAAACTGTTATATATATTTTATTTACAGTACCTTTCAAAAGTATTCATACCTCTAGAAATTTTCCACATTTTGCCATGTTACAACCAAAAACGTAAATGTATTTTATTGGGATTTCATGTGATAGACCAACGCAAAGTGGCACATAATGGTGAAATGGAAGGAAAATAAGAAATGGTTTTCAAAATTTTTTACAAATAAATATTTGAAAAGTGTGGCGCGCATTTGTATTCATCCCCCTTTTACTCTGATCCCCCTAACTAAAATCTAGTGGAACCAATTGCCTTCAGAAGTCACATAATTAATAAATAGAGTCCACCTGTGTGTCATGTGATCTCAGTATAAATCCAGCTTTGTTAGAGAACATTAGTGAACAAACAGCATCATGAAGCCCAAGGAACACACCAGAAAGGTCAGGGATAAAGTTGGGGAGAAGTTTAAAGCAGGGTTAGGTTATAAAAAAAATATCCCAAGCTTTGAACCTCTCAGGGAGCACTGTTCAATCCATCATACGAAAATGGAAGAGTACGGCACAACTGCCAACCTACCAAGACATGGCCGTCAGAGAAGCAGCCAAGAGGCCCATGGTAACTCTGGAGGAGCTGCAGAGATCCACAGCTCAGGTGGGAGAATCTGTCCACAGGACAACTATTACTCGTGCTCTTCACATATCTGGCCTTTATGGAAGAGTGACAAGAAGAAAGCCATTGTTGGAGGAAAGCCATAAGAAGTCCTGTTTGCAGTTTGTGAGAAGCCATGTGGGGGACACAGCAAACATGTGGAAGAAGGGGCTCTGGTCAGAGGAGACCAAACTTAAACTTTTTGACCTAAATGCAAAACGCTGTGTGGCGGAAAACTAACACCGAATCCCACCCTGAGCACACCATCCCCACCATGAAACATGGTGGTGGCAGTGTCATGTTGTGGAGATGCTTTTCTTCAGCAGGGACAGAGTTGATGGGAAGATGGATGGAGCCAAATACAACGCAATCTTAGAAGAAAACCTGTTAGAGTCTGTAAAAGACTTGAGACTGGGACGGAGGTTCACCTTCCAGCAGGACAACGACCCGAAACATCCAGCCAGAACTACAATGGAATGGTTCAGTTCAAAGCATATTCATGTGTTAGAATGCCCATTCACAGTCTAGACCTAAATGCAATGGAGAATCTGTGGCAAGATTTGAAAACTGCTGTTCACAGACACTCCATCCAATGTGACAGAGCTTGAGCAGAAATGTCCCTCTCTAGATGTGCAAAGAGACGTCCCCAAAAAGACTTGCAGCTGGAATTGCAGCCAAAGGGGGTCCTACAAAGTATTGACTCCGGGGGGCTGAATACAAATGCCGCCACACTTTTCACAGAATTATTGGTCACAAATGTTGGAAACCATTTCTCATCTTCCTTCCACTTCACAATTATGTGCCACTTTGTGTCGGTCCATCACATCCAATCCCAATAAAATACATTGATGGTTCTGGTTATAACATGACAAAATGTGGAAAATTTCAAGGGATATGAATACTGTACCAGAGGAGCTTACACTTTAATGTGTCCCCCCCCCCTCCCCATACACAGTCACACACAATATTTATTATACATTTATCTAGCTCTGACATACAGTTGCAAGAAAAAGTATGTGAACCCCTTGGGATTACGTGGAGTTTTGTATGAATTGGGCATAAAATGTGCTCTGAACGTCATCTAAGTCACAATAGAAGAACACAGTCTGCTGAACATAATACTACACACACATTAGATGTTGCCATGGTTTAATTGCACATAACATGTAAACATTCACAGTGCAGGGAGGATAAAGTATGTGAACCTTTGGACTTAATTACTGGTTGACCCTCCTTTGGCAGCAATAACCTCAACCAAACGTTTCCTGTAGTTGCAGATCAGACCTGCACAACGATCTGGAGTCATTTTGGACCACTCCTCTTCACAAAACTGTTTCAGTGTAGCAATATTCTTGGGATGTCTGGTGTGAATCGCTCTCTTAAGGTCATGCCACAGCATTTCAATGGGGTTGAGGTCAGGACTCTGACTGGGCCACTCCAGAAGGTGTATTCTGTGCTGTTGCAGCCATTGTTTTGTTGAATTACTTGTATGCTTTGGGTCATTGTCCTGTTGCATCACCCATCCTTTGCGGAGCTTCAGTTGGCGGACAGATGGTCGTACGTTTTCCTGCAAAATGTCTTGATAAACTCTGGAATTCATTTTCCCATCAATGACAACAATCCGTCCAGGCCCTGAGGCAGCAAAGCAGCCCCAAACCATGATGCTCCCTTCGCCATGTTTCACAGTGGGGAAGAGGTTTTGATGTTGGTGTGCTGTGCCTTTTTTTCTCCACACATAGTGTTGTGTGGAGAAAAACACAAACAACTCAATCTTGGTTTCATCTGTCCACAGTATATTTTGCCAGTAGTGCTGTGGAACATCCAGGTGCTCTTTTGCAAACTTCAAACGTGCTGCAATCTTCTTTTTGGACAGCAATGGCTTCCTCCGTGGTGTCCTCCCATGTACTCCATTCTTGTTTAATGTTTTCCTTATTGTAGATGTGTCAACAAAAATGTTAGCATGTGCCAGAGATTTCTGTAGGTCTTTAGCTGACACTCTGGGATTCTTCTTTACCTCATGCAGCATTCTGCGCTGTGCTCTTGCAGTCATTTTTACAGGATGACCACGCCTAGGGAGAGTAGCAACAGTGCTAAACTTTCTCCATTTGTAGACAGTCTGTCTTACCGTGGACACATGAACATCAAGGCTTTTGGAGATACTTTTGTAACCCTTTCCAGCTTCATGCAAGTCAACAATTCTTGATCGTAGGTCTTCTGAGAGCTCTTTTCTGCGAGGCACGGTTCACATCAGACAGTGCTTCTTGAAACCAGTAAACCCAAAACAGGTGTCAGCAACACATCCAATATCATCACACTGATTGGAGTCAAGGTTGGCTCACTCCTGGCTCCAATTAGCTCTGGGAGAAGTCATTAAGCTAGGGCCTCACATACTTTTTCCTCCCTGCACTGTGAATGTTTACATGTTATGTGCAATTAAACCATGGCAACATCTAATGTTTGTGTAGTATTATGTTCAGCAGACTGTGTTGTTCTATTGTTGTGACTTAGATGACGTTCAGAGCACATTTTATACCCAATTCATGCAAAACTCCACGTAATCCCAAGGGGTTCACATACTTTTTCTTGCAACTGTATACTGCAGTGCTGTACAGAGATCACTGAGCCAGTCATTGCTGAGACAGCATTGCAACTTCACAATATTACTGCAGACTCAGAAAATACCGTCTCAGTGTTAGAAGTGTAAAAGCAAATACTAACGGTTATTATAAGGATTTTTTCTTGTTTTGTCATTTAAAAGCTATGTTATGTTCCTGATAGAATTACATTTATAGCATTTGCTCCTGGATTCCGCAGATTATCACAGAGTGCAACCAGGAGGTGGGCCGCATGCGGCAGACAGAGGAACTGATCCACATCTCCTCCAAGATCGAGTTTGACAAGATAAAGGTCAGCTTATGCATGATGTCTACTTCCTGTTACAGCTTACATTTCCTGCTGATGTAAAGTATGTCAACATTTTATACCCGTCATGGCACCTCAGGGGTGGAGCTTTGTGGCACGGGGTGGGGCTTTGTAGCTCCTCAGGACTGGGACATTAGTATTATGTTTTTTTGTTTTTTTTTTGGGAGCAGAACTCGGCTCCTGCATACAAAGGCTTGAAGGAAGCACACTGAGGTGAATGAGGGTCGAGCGGTATTAAACGCCAATGCATTCTACTTGCAGGCCATCCCGATCATTTCTCAGAGTCGGTTCCTTGAGAAGCAAGGGGAACTGAGCGAAGTGCAGCAGAAGGGGAGTCTGTTCGGCATCAAACCCACCAAACTGACCCCAGTCTACTTCTTCCTGTTCAATGATTTCCTGTTGATCACCCAGAAGAAAGGGTACAGACCCCCCCCGTATTATTTTTGTCCCTCCTTCCCTCTCTCCTCTGTATCCCGCCTTCTCTGCCTCTCTCCTTCCTAAAGTTCTACTCCTATTATTTCAGCTCTGACCGGCATGTCGTTGTGGATTATGCCCATCGTTCTCTGGTTCAACTCCAGTCCTGCCCTACAATGGAGAACAGCTTCTTCCTGACCCTACTGGAGAATCACCAGGGCAAAACCTGTGACCGGCTCTTCAAGGCTCCGACACAGTGAGTAGGCTCCTCCTATTATCAGGTGACACCGTCTTTCCTCCTCCTGCAGGGCGACACATATAGAAGGAGCTATGGGTCTGTCCTCCTCCTGCAGGGCGACACATATAGAAGGAGCTATGAGTCTGTCCTCCTCCTGCAGGGCGACACGTATAGAAGGAGCTATGGGTCTGTCCTCCTCCTGCAGGGTGACACATATAGAAGGGGCTATGGGTCTGTCCTCCTCCTGCAGGGTGACACATATAGAAGGAGCTATGGGTCTGTCCTCCTCCTGCAGGGTGACACATATAGAAGGAGCTATGGGTCTGTCCTCCTCCTGCAGGGTGACACATATAGAAGGAGCTATGAGTCTGTCCTCCTCCTGCAGGGCTACACATATAGAAGGAGCTATGGGTCTGTCCTCCTCCTGCAGGGCGACACATATAGAAGGGGCTATGGGTCTGTCCTCCTCCTGCAGGGTGACACATATAGAAGGAGCTATGGGTCTGTCCTCCTCCTGCAGGGTGACACATATTGAAGGAGCTATGGGTCTGTCCTCCTCCTGCAGGGTGACACATATAGAAGGGGCTATTAATCTGTCCTCCTCCTGCAGGGTGACACATATAGAAGGGGCTATGGGTCCGTCCTCCTCCTGCAGGGTGACACATATAGGAGCTATGGGTCTGTCCTCTTGCAGGACGACACATATAGAAGGAGGTATGAATCTGCCCTCCTCCTGCAGGGTGACACATATAGAAGGGGCTATGAGTCTATTCTTCTCCTGCAGGGTGACACCTATAGGAGGAGCCATGAGTCTGTCCTCCTCCTGCAGGGTGACACATATAGAAAGGGCTATGAACCTGTCCTCCTTCTGCAGGGTGACACATATAGAAGGGGCTATGAGTCTGTCCTCCTCCTGCAGGGTGACACATATAGAAGGGGCTACGAGTCTGTCCTCCTGCAGGGTGACAGTAATAGAAGGGGGCTATGAGTCTGTCCTCCTCCTGCAGGGTGACACTTATAGAAGGGGCTGTGAGTCTGTCCTCCTCCTGCAGGGTGACACATAGAAGGGGCTGTGAGTCTGTCCTCCTCCTGCAGGGTGACACATATAGAAGGGGCTATGAGTCTGTCCTCCTCCTGCAGGGTGACACCTATAGAAGGGGCTATGAATCTGTCCTCCTCCTGCAGGGTGACACATATAGAAGGGGCTATGAGTCTGTCCTCCTCCTGCAGGGTGATATCTATAGAAGGAGCTATGAGTCTGTCCTCCTCCTGCAGAGTGACACATATAGAAGGGGATCCCTCATCTTGTCATACATTGTTATACACAGGTCAGACTTGCATCGTTGGGCGGCAGTGTTTCCCAGTAAAAACGAGGACGCATTATCCGGCAGTGACACCATATACGAGGACTGGGGTGAGTTTGCTTTCTTTTGGGGCTCTCTGTGATTTCCGGTGTCCCTCTATTATTTTTTCTGTAGACAATTGTGCTGAGAAATGTCTGACCTGAGTCAGTAACAAGTTCCCTTTAATAAATATTTATGATATTAGGAGCAGGGGTCTCCAAACTTTCTAAGCAAGGGGAAAGTCTACTGTCCTTCAGGCAGGCCGGACTGTGGCCAATGGGAGTAGAAAATGCCCCAGAACCAGTGCCTCATCATTGGTTTTAAACTGTTACTAAACCCGGACCCCGCATTCACTATATCCGCTCTCCCCGGACCCCGCATTCACTATATCCGCTCTCCCCGGACCCCGCATTCACTATATCTGGTCTCCCCGGACCCCGCATTCACTATATCTGGTCTCCCCGGACCCCGCATTCACTATATCTGGTCTCCCCGGACCCTGCATCCACTATATCTGGTCTCCCCGGACCCCGCATTCACTATATCTGGTCTTCCCGGACCCGCATTCACTATATCTGATCTTCCCGGACCCGCATTCACTATATCTGGTCTTCCCGGACCCGCATTCACTATATCTGGTCTTCCCGGACCCTGCATTCACTATATCCGCTCTCCCCGGACCCCGCATTCACTATATCCGCTCTCCCCGGACCCTGCATTCACTATATCCGCTCTTCCCGGACCCCGCATTCACTATATCCGCTCTCCCCGGACCCCGCATTCACTATATCCGGTCTTCCCGGACCCGCATTCACTATATCCGCTCTCCCCGGACCCTGCATTCACTATATCCGCTCTCCCCGGACCCTGCATTCACTATATCCGCTCTCCCCGGACCCTGCATTCACTATATCCGCTCTCCCCGGACCCCGCATTCACTATATCCGCTCTCCCAGACCCTGCATTCACTATATCCACTGTCCCCGGACCCCGCATTCACTATATCCGCTCTCCCCGGACCCCGCATTCACTATATCCGGTCTCCCTGGACCCCGCATTCACTATATCCGCTCTCCCCGGACCCTGCATTCACTATATCCGCTCTCCCAAGACCCCACATTCACTATATCTGGTCTTCCCGGACCCGCATTCACTATATCTGGTCTTCCCGGACCCGCATTCACTATATCCGGTCTCCCCGGACCCCGCAGTCACTATATCCGGTCTCCCCGGACCCCGCATTCACTATATCCGCTCTCTCTGGACCCCGCATTCACTATATCCGCTCTCTCTGGACCCCGCATTCACTATATCCGCTCTCTCCAGACCCCGCATTCACTATGACCGCTCTCCCTGCATTCACTATATCCGCTCTCCCCGGACCCTGCATTCACTATATCCGCTCTCCCCGGACCCTGCATTCACTATATCTGGTCTCTGTTAAATACCTTTTCTCATCAGCAGTATATAGCAGTCTTGTGACTTCTATCAGTGTCCAGCAGAGCACTGGTTAAAGCTTGTAGTACAGTTTTCATTCTTCTGTAGGAGGAATGCAGGACCCCTGACCTCTGTCTGGACAGTGCTGATTGGCCCTGTGCTAATTACATGCACCCTCCCAAGAAAAAAAACAAACTCTCTAGCAATACACATCAAACTGAGCATTGCAGATTGCCCCCGAGCCTCTGTTCTATCAGGAGATATTTAGGAGACATTGGAAGAAGGGGAGGATCAGAGAAGTCAGGATCAAACATCCTTTTTTACACAATGCGGAGGATTAACCCCTTAGGTCCCACAGTGAGTATAGCAAGCACGCTTTACTGCATCTACAGACTGATTGTACTGTTGTGGGTTTAGTAACAGAAGAGTTTACACATTCGGCAATCCTGAAGCTTGTAAATACTTGGTGGTTGGCCCCAGAATGGAGATGCTTTTAGGGTTTCCACAACAGTTTTGTGTTGTTTCGTGTTCCTGTTGAGTAAAACTGAAGTTACTCCAAGTAGGAGGGAGCATCATATTCACTAACATGCTGACTATGGCTGTATGTCCTGTCTGATACAAATTGCTGTGCTACCTAGAAGGTCCCTCTGTCATATGTCCCCGATCTAACGGCCTTTCCCTTCATCGCCAGATTGCCCCCAGGTACACTGTGTGGAGCAGTACGCCGCCGCGCAGGCTGATGAGGTGAACCTGGAGCCCTCTGACATCATCAATGTGCTACGGAAAACATCTGAAGGTGAGTGCCGAGGTGCCCCATTATTGTGCCCCATTGTGAGTGCCGAGGTGCCCCATTATTGTGCCTCATTGTGAGTGCCGAGATGCCCCATTATTGTGCCTCATTGTGAGTGCCGAGGTGCCCCATTATTGTGCCCCATTGTGAGTGCCGAGGTGCCCCATTATTGTGCCTCATTGTGAGTGCCGAGATGCCCCATTATTGTGCCTCATTGTGAGTGCCGAGATGCCCCATTATTGTGCCTCATTGTGAGTGCCGATGTGCCCCATTATTGTGCCTCATTGTGAGTGCCGATGTGCCCCATTATTGTGCCCCATTGTGAGTGCCGAGGTGCCCCATTATTGTGCCTCATTGTGAGTGCCGATGTGCCCCATTATTATGCCCCATTGTGAGTGCCGAGGTGCCCCTTATTATGCCCCATTATTATGAGTGCCGAGGTGCCCCATTATTATGAGTGCCGAGGTGCCCCATTATTATGAGTGCCCAGGTGCCCCATTATTATGCCCCATTATTATGAGTGCCGAGGTGCCCCATTATTATGAGTGCCGAGGTGCCCCATTATTATGCCCCATTATGAGCGCCGAGGTTCCCCATTATTATGCCCCATTATGAGCGCCGAGATGCCCCATTATTATGCCCCATTATGAGCGCCGAGGTGCCCCAATATTATGCCCCATTATGAGCACCGAGGTGCCCCATTATTATAAGTGTCGAGGTGCCCCATTATTATGAGTGCCAAGGTGCCCCATTATTATGCCCCATTATGAGTGTCGAGGTGCCCCATTATGCCCCATTATGAGTGCCAAGGTGCCCCATTATTATGCCCCATTATGAGCGCCGAGGTGCCCCATTATTATGAGTGTTGAGGTGCTCCATTATTATGCCCCATTATGAGTGCCGAGGTGCCCCATTATTATGAGTGCCGAGGTGCCCCATTATTATGCCCCATTATGAGCAACGAGGTGCCCCATTATTATGAGTGCCGAGGTGCCCCATTATTATGCCCCATTATGAGTGCCGAGGTGCCCCATTATTATGCCCCATTGTGAGTGCCGAGTCGCCCCATTATTATGAGTGCCAAGGTGCCCCATTATTATGCCCCATTATGAGTGCCGAGGTGCCCCATTATTATGCCCCATTATGAGTGCCGAGGTGGGAGGGGGCAGGACCCAGAGGGGATCTAAGGCAGTACAATAGGACAGAGTGCTAATCAATATGTGTGATTGGTGTGGAATGAAGAACGTTGGGCTCATCTGGAATAAATCATTAGTTCAGAAGTTGGCTTATCTGCTGATAATTGTGTTTCCTAATTCAGAACGACGCTTATCCTGCTTTTTAACCTGTTCTCTATAGTCCTTCGGCTACAGCGCAGTTGTCTGGTTCTGGGAAACCGTCCATGGATGTCATTCCAGAACACGCCCCCTGCACACCCCCCAACGGCGTGCACCCGGCACGCGCCCCCTGCACCCCCCCCAGCGGCGCGCACCCGGCACAGCTGATCACGGGATATGGTAAACGGCCAATCACGGCAGCCTTTTACCACGTGATCAGCTGTGTCCAATGACACAGAATATCACCCGGTAAATACAGTTGCTGGTTATCGGCTGCACTTTCCTCACACTGTCACAGCGCGAGGAAAGTACTGCTAATAACCGGCAATTGTCAGAGAAGTGATCAACACTGATCATCAGGGCACTGATGATCAATGCCCATCAGTGCTGCCCACCTGTACCCATCAGTGCTGCCCACCTGTACCCATCAGTGCCACCAACTTGTGCCCTGCAGTGCCACCCAGCAGTGGCTAGCAGTGCCACCCACCTGTGTCCTGCAGTGCCACTCACCTGTGTCCTGCAGTGCCACCCACCTGTGCCCAGAAGTGCCACCCATCAGTGTTGCCCAGTAGTGTCACCCATCAGTGCCACCCGGCAGTGCCACCTATCAGTGCAGCATCATCAGTGCCAGCTCATCAGTGCCGCCTATCAGTGCCCATCAGTGCTGCCTATCCATGCCACCTCATCAGTGCCCATCAGTGCTGCCTATCCGTGCCGCCTCATCAATGCGCATCAGTGAAGGAGAAAAATTACCTGTTTGCAAAATTTTATAATAGAAGCAAAGAAAAACTTTTTTTTTCAAATGTTTTGCTCTTTTATTTGTTTATAGCACAAGAAATAAAAAACCCAGCGGTGAGTAAATACCACCAAAAGAAAGCTCTATTTGTGTGAAAAAAATGATAAAAATTTCATATGGGTACACTGTTGCATGACCGCGCAATTGTCATTCAAATTGCAACAGCGCTGAAAGCTGAAAATTGGCCTGGGCAGATTTTTACCCTTCTTTGCTCTGGAGATATTGATGTACAGTGGGGAAAATAATTATTTGATCCCTGCAGGTTTTGGAAGTTTTCCCACTTACAAAGACATGAAGGGCCTGTAGATTGTATGCAGATGTGTATACTTACAAAGCTGACACTTTTTTTTTTTTTTTTTTTATCCTCAGGTTGGTATGAGGGTATCCGGCTTTCCGATGGCAAGAAGGGCTGGTTTCCCGCCCGCTACGTCCAGGAGATCACCAACGAACATGTCAGGAGGAGGAACCTTCGGGAGCGATATCGTCTCCTGCAGGCCGCAAGGCAGATAGTCATCCAGACTTCTGACATCAAGAAGAAATCTAGTTCGGCTTGAGCCCTTGAGTTATCCATCTGTCCAACTGATAGGTGTTTGAACCTAACAATCAGGCTGGGTTTTATTGTGCAACCATTAAGGAAGGAAAAAAATGCTTGGTCCTAAAACCAGCCGGAAAAAGGTGAAGGTTAATCGAGGATTGGCCAGGAACTGCTGCTAGCTTTTCTGTCAACGGTTGGATGCGTTCATATCTGTATTCTGGAAGAGCACAAATGTCCCATAAAAAGGGACCAACCTAATTTCAAGCACAAGAAGTGATCAATGTTCTCTGAGAATTTCCAGGCCTCCTGAAGAGTTGGACATTTTGTTTTGGGCTTCAAAGAAGTCATTATTCTTGCCAGGTTGGTTTCATTTCACTCAACATTCACCTAGGTCTGAGCTTAAAAGTGATCAAAATTTGACCTCAGTTCTACTTCATGCAGGATAATGGAAGGAAAACTATAACAGTGCCACAAAGTAAAGGAAATAAGTCGCCTGATCTTGCATAGTTGTCATGGTGAACCTTATCATAGTTTAGTCGCGCTACCATGTTACTTTCACATCAGCCAGAACCAGTGTGAAAAGCAAAATTGAAAAGTGTGTTTGCTTGGCAATCTGTTGGGGGACAACCAAGCCTTGGCCAAATACATCCTCATAATTTTATTTCCAAAAGTATCAAGTGACTGCGCACTATCGGACTAAGAGGTTTTAAGGAATGTCCTCATCCTAGGACAAGAAAAAATCCCTAATCACGCTGAGCTAGTTTTCAACACCCCAAGAACTAATCACAAATCATTTGGAGATTTTGAGCTGTGGAGTTTTTAATCTGTGCTTTTTGAGTGAGATCAAAAATTGTTCTCAAGTCCTTTGTCTTCTTCATTAAAAGGTCCTCCAAGGTTAATAAACGTAAAAACATTTGGTCTTTTAATGGGCTTAAAGAAAAGGATGTTTTTCAGGAAATAATTTCAACATCTTGGCAAAACCTTGGACGCCTCTCATTGTAGACTTTGTTGACCTCTTTGTAGAGCAGTTTCGTTGTGGTGTTACTGAGATCATACACCAACTTAAAGCAGTCCTAATCAACCTTTGTAGCCAAGGACCAGACAGCAACATGTTTTGATTTTGTTTGCCAAAGACATCCAAACCTAAAGTATTTAAATATGACTATAGACTCTCAAACACCTAACCAACTTTCTCATCAAAAAAAGATAGCAAATCCATGATCTTAGAGTTTGACTTTTGATATTGGGGTGAAAATTGCCTAATCTTCTCTGTGGGTCTTCATGGAGCTGTTTCTCCTATGAAAAAAGATCATCACACTTTTCTGGTCACAAAGAACCTTTTGCATTAGGTCTTGAATTTCTTGACGAGGCCTGGTGCACAAGGCTAACTTGCAGGATACAACGTTGCTGTTGTGTCGATGAATTTCTTGATGAGGCCTGGTGCACAAGGCGAACTTGCAGGATACAACATCGCTGTTGTGTGGTCAGATGTTAGACTGTTGCATGGTGTCTATCTTCTCTTAGACCAGGGGTCTCCAGACTTTCTACACAAAGGGCCAGTTTACTGTCCTTCAGACTTTAGGAGGACCAGACTACGGGCAGCGAGAGTTGAAAATTTCTCAGGTATGGTGGTTTGTGGAAAAAAAAATTGCATAGCAACTGTGGTCAGTAGGAGGAGGAGTAGTGCCCCATCATTGGTATTAGAGAGAGGAATAGTGCCCCATCATTGGTATCAGTGGGAGGAGTATTTCCCCATCATTGGTGTCAGTGGGAGGAATAGTTCTCCATCAGTGGTATTAGTGAGAGGACTAGTTCCCATCATTTGTGTCAGTGGGAGGAATAGTTCCCCATAATTGATATTAGTTAGAGGAATATTTCCTTATCATTGTTATCAGAGGGAAGAAAAATTACCCATCATTGGTATCAGAGGAAGGAAAAGTTCCCTGTCGTTGGTATTAGTGGGAGGAAAGGTGTCTCATCATGTTATCAGTGGGAAGAATAATTCCCCATCATTGATATCAGAATGAAGAATAGTGCCCCCTCATTGGTAAGAGTGGAAGGATGTATGCCCCACTGTTGGTGTCAGTAGAAAGAATGATATCTCATTGTTGGTGTTAGTAGGAGGAATAATGTCTCTTATCAGTGAGAGGATTAGTACCCCAATGGCCATATAAAGACAAGCAAAGGGCCAAAGTCCACTGTCTTAGACCATTTTTACCAGCGGTGAGGCTTTCATTACAACACAAACTGGGATATCAAGGAACAATGGTGTCTATCATCTCTTAGACCAGTTCCACCATTGGCGAGGCTTTCATCACAACACAAACTGGGATATCGAAGAGCTATGGTGTCTATCTTCTGTTAGACCAGTTCCACCATTGGCGAGGCTTTCATTACAACACAAACTGGGTTTCAAGGAACGGTGGTGTCTATCATCTCTTAGACCAGTTCCACCAGTGGCGAGGCTTTCATTACAACAGTAACTGGGATATCACGGAACGATGGTGTCTATCATCTCTTAGAGCAGTTCCACCATTGGCAAGGCTTTCATCACAACAGAAACTGGGATAGCGAAGAGCTATGGTGTCTATCTTCTTTTAGACCAGTTCCACCATTGGCAAGGCTTTCATTACAACACAAACTGGGATATCAAGGAATGGAGGTGTCTATCATCTCTTAGACCAGTTCCACCATTGGTGAGGCTTTCATTACAACACAGACTGGGATATCAAGGAGCAATGGTGTCTATCATCTCAGTCAGTTCCACCATTGGTGAGGCTTTCATTACAATGCAAACTGGGATATTAAGGAACATTTACTCTTCCAGAATTTACAATGAACCTTTGCTTTTGGTCTTGATGAGACCTGGTACACAGGGCTAACTTGCAGGATACAAGGCCGCTGCTGTGTGGTCAGATTTTAAACCTTCCCATGGTGTCTATCTTCTTTTAGACCAGTTCCATAATTGGTGAGGCTTTCATTACAACATAAACTGGGATATCAAGGAATGATTGTGTCTATCATCTTTTAGACCAGTTCCACCTTTGGGGAGGCTTTCATTACAACGCAAAATGAGATATCAAGGAACATTTACTCTTCCAGGATTTCCAAGGATCCTTTGCGCTCAGTCATGATGAGACTTGGTACACAGGACTAACTTGCAGGATACAAGGTTGCTGTTTTTTGGTCTTAAACCATTCCATGGTGTTCATCTTTTAGACCAGTTCCACCAGTGGTGAGGCTTTCATTACAACGCAAACTGGGATATCAAGGAACGATGGTGTTCATCTTCTCTTAGACCACTTCCACCAGTGGCGAGGCTTTCAGTACAACGCAAACTGGGATATCAAGGAACGATGGTGTCCATCTTCTCTTAGACCAGTTCCACCAGTGGCGAGGCTTTCATTACAACGCAAACTGGGATATCAAGGAACGATGTTGTCCATCTTCTCCTAGACCATTTCCACCTGTGGTTTGAAGTCCACACAAACTATTAAACATATCGAGGGAAGTTTACTCTGCCAGGATTTACAAAGGTGTGTGATTTTATAAATCGCCTAAAGACTGAGAAGAACAATTTTAAGGACAATGCCCTGAACGGTGTTTACATGGAACTTACAAATTCATCTCATATATGGAAATGTTCACACTGCCAGTTTCCAATGGACTGTAATATGAAGGAAGGATTTTACATCGGGTTTTTGTTCATGGGTAGACTATGTGAGTCGAATGTGAGGGCGACAGATATTGGGGTGGGGTCTTTTGTGTGTTGTGCAGGGAAAAATGTGCTGTATATTTTGAAACTGCCAAATACATTGTCTTGTAACGTTATTTCAAGTTATTTCTTGTCAAGTGAAGTAAAATTTTTCCTCTGCTAGAATTTGTTTTCTTGTCATATGTGTGGAGGGAAACCAACGAGTCAAATATTTGAATGATGGACCTGCGGAAAGTTCATCTGTCTGAATCACCGTCTTGGAGCAAACATGCAGCTGATACATTCAGGATAGTGACTCTCAGGGGCTGATTTACTAAAGGAAAATAGACCTTGTACTTTGCAAAGTGCAGTTGCTCCAGAGCTTAGTAAATGAGGGAAAGCTTCACTTTGCAAAGGAATACCCAATCATGTGCAAGGGAAAAAAAAAACAGCATTTCTGCTTGCATGCAATCGGATGATGGAAGTCAGCAGAGCCTCTGCTCATTTACTAAGCTCTGGAACAACTGTGCTTTGCAAAGTGCTCAGTCTATTTGCCTTTAGTAAATCAACCCCAGAGTGTTGAAGCTGCTGGAGCTCTAGAACAAACAGGCAAATAGCATTCTCAGAAGTAGGTCAGCTGGGGAAACCTTCATATTATTCTCAAAGCAGGATTACTTCAATTGTAGAGCAGTGCAAAGGAAGATCAGCAGATACCAGCAAAAAAAAAAAAAAAAAGGCTTGGAGCATTAAACAAAATCAATGGTTTTATATAGTAGAGGAGGAAGCAGTGCTGAATCTGTAATCTGTATAAAAAGTGTCAGTGTGTGTCTCAATGGATAGTGGAGGAGGAAGCAGTGCTGGATCAGTAATCTGTATATAAGGTGACTGTATATGTCTCAATAGACCGTGGAGGAGGAAGCAGTGCTGGATCAGTAAGCTGTATACAAGGTGTCAGTTTGTGTCCTGTCAGATAGTAGAGGAGAAAGCAGTGCCGGATCAGTAATCTGTATATAAGGTGACTGTATATGTCTCAATAGACCGTGGAGGAGGAAGCAGTATTGGATCAGTAAGCTGTAGATAAGGTGATAGTGTGTGTTTTGTCAGATAGTGGAGGAGGAAGCCGTGCCGGATCAGTAAGCTATAAAGTGATAGTGTCTAATCAGAAAGTGGAGAAGGAAGCAATGCTGGATCATCTGTATGTAAGGTGACAGTTTCTGCCTTGTCCGTTAGTGGAGGAGGAAGCAGTGCTTGATCATTACTCTGTATATAAGGAGACAGTGTATGTTTTGTCAGATAGTGGAGGAGGAAGCAGTGCCGGATCAGGAATCTGTATATAAGGTGACAGTGTGTGTTTTTTCAGATAGTGGAGGAGGAAGCAGTGCCGGATCAGGAAGCTATAAAGTGATAGTGTCTAATCAGAAAGTAGAGGAGGAAGCAGTGCCGGATCAAGAATCTATATATAAGGTGACAGTGTGTTTTGTTAGACAGTGAAGGAGGAAGCAGTGCCGAATCAGTAAGCTATAAGGTAATAGTGTCTAATTAGACAGTGGAGGAGGAAGCAGTGCTTGATCAGTAAGCTGTAGATAAGGTGACAGTGTATGTTTTGTCAGACAGTGAAGGAGGAAGCAGTGCCGGATCTGTAAGCTATAAGGTGATAGTGTCTAATTAGACAGCGGAGGAGGAAGCAGTGCTGGATCAGTAAGCTGCAGATAAGGGGACAGTGTGTGTTTTGTCAGATAGTGGAGGAGGAAGCAGTGCTGGATCAGGAATCTATATATAAGGTGACAGTGTGTGTTTTCAGACAGTGTAGGAGGAAGCAGTGCTGGATCAGGAATCTATATATAAGGTGACAGTGTGTGTTTTCAGACAGTGGAGGAGGAAGCAGTGCCGGATCTGTAAGCTATAAGGTGATAGTGTCTAAACAGACAGCGGAGGAGGAAGCCGTGCTGGATCAGTAAGCTGCAGATAGGGTGACAGTGTGTGTTTTGTCAGATAGAGGAGGAGGAAGCAGTGCTGGATCAGGAATCTATATATAAGGTGACAGTGTGTGTTTTGTCAGATAGTGGAGGAGGAAGCAGTGCCGGATCAGTAAGCTATAAGGTGATAGTGTCTAATCAGACAGCGGAGGAGGAAGCAGTGCCGGATCAGTAAGCTATAAGGTGATAGTGTCTAATCAGACAGCGGAGGAGGAAGCAGTGCTGGATCAGTAAGCTGCAGATAAGGGGACAGTGTGTGTTTTGTCAGATAGTGGAGGAGGAAGCAGTGCCGGATCAGGAATCTATATATAAGGTGACAGTGTGTGTTTTCAGACAGTGTAGGAGGAAGCAGTGCTGGATCAGGAATCTATATATAAGGTGACAGTGTGTGTTTTCAGACAGTGGAGGAGGAAGCAGTGCCGGATCTGTAAGCTATAAGGTGATAGTGTCTAAACAGACAGCGGAGGAGGAAGCCGTGCTGGATCAGTAAGCTGCAGATAGGGTGACAGTGTGTGTTTTGTCAGATAGAGGAGGAGGAAGCAGTGCCGGATCAGGAATCTATATATAAGGTGACAGTGTGTGTTTTGTCAGATAGAGGAGGAGGAAGCAGTGCCGGATCAGGAATCTATATATAAGGTGACAGTGTGTGTTTTGTCAGATAGTGGAGGAGGAAGCAGTGCTGGATCAGTAAGCTGTAGATAAGTTGACTTGTGTCTTGTCAGTGGAGGAGGAAGCAGTGCTGGAACAGTCAGTGAAGTGGACATATCTGGGCAGGTAATGTGAATATGTAAAATACATCCCAGAGTTCTGCACTGCAGGTTGGAGAATGGCAGCAACTTGGAGGGAATTTTTAAGGTGATAACGTGAAGACATTTCTAGAAAGGAGGCGGGGCAATGTCATTTCCAGTACTGAGTTTGTCCTTTATGGTATATACACGGCTCAAAAAATGAACGGAGCACTTTGAAAACACTTCAGATTCCCATCTAATGGGGAGGAATCTCCTGCTGGATCTCTATCCTGACATGGATGGGGGATGGGTGAGGAACATAAGGGCGCCCCATCGTTGGATGGAAATGAAAATGATCGACCTACAGAGGACTGAATTCAAAGACACCCCGAAAATCAAAGTGAAGAAATGATGCAGCAGGCGAGTCCATTGTGCTGAGATGTCATTGCAGCAACTCAGAATGGTCCTCAGTAGTTTGTGTGGCCCCCATGTTACAGTCAGCAGAACGTTCTCCACGGCTTCTCCAGACCCTTTCACGTCTGTCACATGTGCTCAGGGGGAACCTGCTCTCATCTGTGAAAAGCACAGGGTGCCAGTGGTGGACCTGCCAATTCTGGTGTTCAATGGCAAATGCCAATCCAGCTCTATGGTTCCGGTCAGTGAGCACAGGGC
This sequence comes from Staurois parvus, assembly GCF_062004578.1. NCBI lineage: Eukaryota > Metazoa > Chordata > Amphibia > Anura > Ranidae > Staurois > Staurois parvus. The sequence continues at coordinate 186,641 of NW_028318813.1, read as the reverse complement.
CCACTAGAGGACGTCGGGCCCTCAGGCCACCCTCATGAAGTCTGTTTCTGATTGTTTGGTCAGAGACATTCACAACAGTGGCCTGCTGGAGGTCATTTTGTAGGGTTCTGGCAGAGCTCACCCTGTTCCTCCTTGCACAAAGGAGCAGATACCGGTCCTGCTGATGGGTTAAGGACCTTCTTCGGCCCTGTCCAGCTCTCCTAGAGAAACTGCCTGTCTCCTGGAATCTCCTCCATGCTCCTGTCTCCTGGAATCTCCTCCATGCTCCTGTCTCCTGGAATCTCCTCCATGCTCCTGTCTCCTGGAATCTCCTCCATGCTCCTGTCTCCTGGAATCTCCTCCATGCTCCTGTCTCCTGGAATCTCCTCCATGCTCTTGTCTCCTGGAATCTCCTCCATGCTCTTGTCTCCTGGAATCTCCTCCATGCTCTTGTCTCCTGGAATCTCCTCCATGCTCTTGTCTCCTGGAATCTCCTCCATGCTCTTGTCTCCTGGAATCTCCTCCATGCTCTTGAGACTGTGCTGGGAGACACAGCAAACCTTCTGGCAATGGCAGGTATTGATGTGCCATCCTGGAGGAGTTGGACTGCCTGTGCAACCTCTGTAGGGTCCAGGTATGGCCTCATGCTACCAGTAGTGACACTGACCCTAGCCAAATGCAAAACTAGTTACAAACAGTCAGAAAAGATGATTAGGGAAAAAATGTCAGTGGCCTCCACCTGTAAAACCATTCCTGTTTTGTGGGTTGTCTCATTGTTGCCCATCTAGTGCACCTGTTGTTACTTTCATTAACACCAAAGTAGCTGAAACTGATTACCAACCCCCTTTGCTACTTACTGACCAGATCAATATCCCAGGAGTGTCACGGACTTGATGCTAGACTTGGATTACAAAGTCTGCCTATCATTTTTTTCAGCAGTGTATAAACCAGAGTGCAAATGGAGTCAGATTTCAGACAGTCTCTAGGAGTGATAATGACCCCTATATGACCTGTATATGACCTGTATATGACCTGTATATGACAGGCAATGCTCAGATCTATGGCACGGTGTGTGAATTAGGTCAGGTTTGGTTCTCCATAAGAAATACTGTTCACTTACACCATACAGGTATCCTATACATAAAGTGATACTGCCACCTAATGGTGATGTATACCTATTACAGGATAGAGAAAATTCATCTTCATTATTTTATTTATTTATTTCAGGTACTTATATAGCACCATCAATTTACGCAGCACTTTACATATATATTGTACATTCACATCAGCCCCTAACCCTCAATTTTCCAAAATCTAATGGCAATAAAATGAGGTCTTTAACCCCTCGCCCTCCAGAGGATTTACCCCCCCTTCCTGACCAGGCCATTTTTTGCCATACGGCGCTGCGTTACTGATAATTGCGCGGTCATGCAACGCTGCACCCAAATTAAATTTACATCCTTTTTTCCCCACAAATTTCTTTCGGTGGTATTTGAACGCCTGTGCGGTATTTATTTTTTGCGCTATAAACAAAAAAAAAAATGTTTTTTAAAAAAAAAGACAATATTTTTGACTTTTTGCTATTAAACGTGCAATAAAAAAAATTAAAAAAAATCTAATTTTATCATAAATTTAGGCCAAAATGTCTTTGCCAAAAAAAATTCCAATACGTGTAAATTAATTGGTTTACGTGGAAGTTCTATCATTTACAAATGGCATTATACATAGTGAAATATTTTTAGACTAGTAATGGTGGCAATCAGCAACTTATAGTGAGACTATGGCAGGTATTCGGACATGGGGGGGGGGGGGACTAACTACCCCTGAAATCCCCAGTGACACCAATACAGTGATCAGTGCTAATAAGAAGCACTGACACTGTACTAATGGTACTGGGCAGGAAGGGGTTAACATCTGGGGCCATCAAAGGGTTAACTGTGTGCTGTGTGTGTTTTACTAGGGAGACCTGCTGGGAAGAGTACAATGCAGCGTGTCCTTGCTGACAGGAGAGAGATCTGTGTTGTTTTCACACAGGTCTCTCCCTAGTCAGCTTTCCCTGATGATCGCCGAGTACTAGCTGGGAATCTGCGGCCAGGAACAGGTGATTGACATCTCTAGCCGCCAATAGCAGCGCAGGTAGGGAAGCGTGTGTGCCCTCTACCTGGAAATGCAAATCACGTATATATACATGATTTTGTGCAGCCCTGCCGCCATGCAACAGTACTCCTACTATAGGGCAGAGGGCAAGTGGTTAAAAGACTCACCGTGTCTCTTAGAGAATACCTTGGAGTGTTTTCTTTTCAAAATGTGGTAATTTTATGGGTGTTTCCACTGTCCTGGTGCTCCAGGGCCTCCAAAAATGCGATAGGTAGTCAGGAAATTAGATGAGTAATTTAACGTGTAATATATGCTCCTCGGGTTTTGGGCCCTTCTATGCATCTAGGTCAGGGTATGGAAACAAAATTAATTCAATTTATCAATTTATATCATAGCATCCCCCCCCCCTTTACAACACAGTGCCTTCTTTACACCCCCTTAAAATACAGCCCCCCTTTACAATATAGCTCCCCTTTACAATATAGCTCCCCTTTACAACACAGTCCCCCCCCCTTTTTTTTACAATACAGCCACCACTTTACATCACAATGCCGCTTTACATTACAGCACTTCCTTTAAAATACAGCCCCCCTTTACATCACAGTCAACCCTCTTTACATTACAGCACCCCTTTATAATACAGCCCCCACTTACATCACAGTGTCTTCCTTCAGTGTCCCCAGATCACAGCTCCCCTCCTTACATCACAGACCTCCCCCTTTACATCAGTGTCCTCAGCCCCCAGACTATGACTTGCCCTTCCCTTAAGTCCATCAAGGAATATCTGCGGGATGCTAATCTTCCTACCCTTACCCCAGAGAGACACTTTCCCAACCCATTACGATGGAAGAATTTGTCACGGCCATTGCTTCTACCCAACCAGAGAAGGCCCCCGGGCCAGATGGATTCTTTTTGCTTTACTATAAAACATACCAGGACTACCTGACACCCCACTTTATTGCATCCTTCAACACTATCCTAGAGGGACACATTATTCCACCGGACATGTTACGTGCAGGGCGGAATGACCATTTGGAAACTCGGCACTGCCCGGGGTCAGTAGGGGGCCCCATGAGGTGCCCATAGTTCCTTTTTCATAGGATTTTTTGAGTTTGTGCAAGAACACAGGGGCCCCATGATCCCCTATTGCCCAGGGGCCCCATGAGTTGTCAGTCAGCCCCTGGTTACGTGCTTCCATTGCTGTGATTCCAAAACCCAGCAAAGACCCACTGATGTGTTCCAGTTATTGGCCAATTTCTCTTCTGAAAATCTTGACCTCTGGACTGAACAACCTGATGCAACGTCTCATTGCAACTGACCAAGTTGGTTTTATACAGATGAGAGAATCCAGAGATAACACCATCCGAACTCTGAACATTATTGGGAAAGCTAGGAGATCCCACATCCCTCTATTACTCCTGTCCACAGACGCTGCAAAGGCGTTTGATCGGGTGGACTGGATGTTTCTTAAGGAGACACTACAATCTGTCGGGATGCCAACACCTATTCTGCAGTGGGTCTTGGCCTTTTACACTAATCCTTCAGCCATGGTCCAAGTGAACGGATTTGACTCTGACCCTTTTCCAATCTCAAATGGCACTAGACAGGGTCGCCCCCTCTCACCCTTACTATTTGTCCTCACTCTCAAGCCTCTCCTCCACCACATAAACAATAACTCAGATATTAGCAGAGTACAGGCGGGTACATATCAACACATAGTAGCAGCCCATGCCAATGACCTGTTGTTCTTTATAGCTGACCCCCTGACTTCACTGCCTTCCTTGCTACAAGAGCTAAAGCAATATGGGGCTCTTTCTAAGTTTAAAATTAACCTCCAAAAATTGGAGGCTTTGAATGTTTTCATATTGGAACCCGAACTGCTGAGTCTCCGTCCCTTTTTCCCATTTAAATGGGCTACTCATTCAATACAGTATCTGGGGATGAAATTCACTCCAATTTAAATTATATTTTTCCTTAAATTTCCAACAATTCTTGACTGCGCTGGAGGCTGATCTCCTGAAATGGGACAACCTCGCTCTTTCCTGGATCGGCCGCTGTAACGTACTTACGATGAATGCAATGCCTAGACTCTTGTACTTGTTACAGATCTTACCAATCAAGATACCCCAGAGCTTTTTCCACGCTGTGCATTCAGCATTCATATGGTTCATATGACGAGGAAAGCATCCATGTATAGGCAGGGCAATACTGTTGCGACCTAAGTTCAAGGGTGGCATTGGCTTCCCAGATCCTGCCCTGTATTATACGGCTGTACATATGACACAGGTAGTGGATTGGTTTCAACATGGCAAGCTGAAACTATGAGTTGAACTGGAGATGGTTCATGCCCCATTCACGGTATTATCTTGGGCGGGCAAGCCACACACTGCCTACTTGGTCAGCCACTCAGTAATTGGCCTTACATTGGCGGAGATAGACAGGTTCTTCCAACTCTCCTCTTTGCCTAGCTTTTCTTCGCCTATGATGCCAGCCATTGGACACCCAGGCTTTTCCCTGGGCCTTACAGATCAGAGGTTTATAATGCAGACCACAAAAGAGCTTCTCCATGCCTCCCATTTTCTTCAACCACCTAACTGGATTCCCATTCAGACTTTATTAGATAGACGAACACCTGGATCACTGGAGAGCCATCCAGCTCTCACACTTTGTGTTCTATGTTTAGACTTGCGCTCTTCCATTGGCAGCTTCACTTTTTTGTGGAGCTCTGCTTGAGTGAGGGCCTGACATTCTTGTCTTGCTACAAAACTCTGTTGGACCTCCATGCAATTGTTGATCCTCCCTTCCTAGCAAAATGGGAGAGGGACCTGCAAATGAGATTTACCGAACCCCAGAAAGAACATATCCTCTTTTTTGCACAGAAATCTTCCCTCTGCAGCAAATATCAAGAATCCTCTTATAAAATTACTGCTCGATGGCACAGGACCCCATCGGCCAAACTATTCCCCAATCAAACCTGATGCTGGCGATGCGAACATCATCCTGGCACTATCCTCCATATCTTCTAGGAATGCCCCAAACTCCAGACTTTCTGGCAGCCATCTCATCCATAAATTGACAGACATATCTATGCACAATGACCAAGCTGCAGTCCTCTTTAATCTCAGTTCTATGTCTAAGAAGCGCTTTTCATAAATATATTCCCAAGCACCTTCTAAACACGGCATGCGTGCATCCCGAGCCAATGGAAACAACAGGCAGCAGCTATGGTAGCTCAATGGTTCGCCATAATGAATGACATTGAACAGATGGAGGACCTGGCTTCTGCTATCCGAGACAAATCAGAGGAACACAAGGCTAGGTGGTTGTACTGGGACCTCTTCAGGCTTTCAGACTGATACCTTCAATATATCTAATACTTGCTTTGTATGCATGATCCAAGGGTTTTTTCTGGTCGACAGATGACATGGTTCCCTACTCCCGGGGGTCAAGCTCCCCCCTGAACCTTGTATGACTCCCCCCCCCCCCCCCCCTCACACACACACACACACACATTTTTTTTCTTCTCCTTCCCTTCTTCTTTCTTTTTCTTCTCTACTATACTGCATAAAAAATCCAATATGGTATGACCCTAAGGGATAGCTTCCCAGTTGACTTCCCCTTTTACTGACCATTTCTTTTAGGCTCCAAAGGCACTGTGTGGGGGGCACATACTTTCCATGCCCAGCGGGATCTTCCTGACTATTGTATTCTGGCCATGATATTGATTGCCCCAATTTAGCACAGTGTTCTTTCTATTCATCGATATGTAATTATTTCTTGATTGTACCACTGTTACCTTGTTTAACTTATCTGGTTGGTGAAGTCACCTTTTCTTTGTTACTGTCGCATACCACTAAATAAAATGTATTAAAAAAAAGGGAGCATTTTTCCCACAGACCATCAAAGTAAGGAGAATTCTTCCCATTGACCACCAACGTAAGGAGCATTCTTCCCACTGACCATCAACATATGGAGAATTCTTCCCATTGACCACCAACGTAAGGAGCATTCTTCCCACTGACCATCAACATATGGAGAATTCTTCCCATTGACTACCAACGTAAGGAGCATTCTTTCCACTGACCATCAACATATGGAGAATTCTTCCCATTGACTACCAACGTAAGGAGCATTCTTCCCACTGACCATCAATGTAAGGAGCATTTTTCCCACTGATCACCAATGTAAGGAGCATTCTTTCCACTGATCACCAATGTAAGGAGCATTCTTTCCACTGATCATCAACGTATGGAGAATTCTTCCCATTGACCACCAACGTAAGGAGCATTCTTCCCACTGACCATCAATGTAAGGAGCATTTTTCCCACTGATCACCAATGTAAGGAGCATTTTTCTCAATGGCCCCCAAAAACAGGTAGAATAGAGGTTGGCATTACAGTGCATTCATAAGGTATTCTGGCCCCCTTCACTTTTTCAATGTTGTTATGTTGTAGCCTGATACTACAGTTTTTTGCATTATTTTTTTTCTCATTAATCTACACTCAGCACCCCATAATGACAAAGTAAAAAATGAATGTATTAAAAAGAAAAAACTGAATATCACTCAGTACTTTCTTGAAGTACCCTTGGCAGCAATTACAGCCTCAAGTCTTTTTTGGGGGTGATGCAACAAGGTTTGCACACCTAGATTGAGGGATTTTCTGCCATTCTTCTTTGCAAATCCTCTCAAGTCAGTTTGGATGGGGCCGTTGGTGGACAGCCATTTTTAGGTCTCCATTGATGTTAAATAGGGTTCAAATCAGGGCTCTGCCTGGGCCACACTAGGGCATTCACAGAGTTGTCCCGTAGCCTCTCCTGTGTTGTCTTGGCTGTGTACTTAGGATGGTTGTCATGTTGGAAGGTGAACCATCGGCCCAGTCTGAGGTCCTGAGCACTGTGGAACAGGTTTTCATTGAGGAGATCTCTGTACATTGCTCCATTAAGCTTTCCTTAACCATTAGCCGCCCGGCCAATGGCCGTTTGGCGGCTTCAGATGTGTCTCTTCACTTCGGGTGCACACCATTTGGCGTACTCCTGCACATGCGCAGTTTGCAGTAATGCAGAGCGGCGCAGCAGTGCGATCTGTCACCGGCCGTGCACCTCGGACACGGCCGATGACAGATCCGAGTACCGGCTCCCGTTGCTGGTACCATGTGACCTGCTGTGACCAATCACAGCAGGTCACATGACAGTTGCATATAATGGATGGCTTCATTCATGATGCCATCCATTGTATACTAGTGCCTAGCTGTGAATGGTCACAGCTAATCACATGCACATGTCATGTGATTAGCTGTGACCAAATCACAGCTAAGCACAAAAAAAAAAAAAAGCTGAATGAATCGATTTCATTCAGGTAAATGCTTGCTTATAGCAAAGTAATTCTTTGCTATAAGCAAATTGTGTAAAAAAAAAAAAAAAAAAGAAATACTGATCACTTCCCCAAAGTAGTACAATGTTACTATGGTAACATTGTACTACTTTGGTCATAGTAAAATATGAAAAAAAAATCTTAAAAAAAATAAAAAAAATGTAATAAAAAATTAAATATAATAAAAAAAATTAAAAAAAATTAAAAAAATATATATATATATTTTTTTTTTTTATACTGTCACCAGTCAGTGTCCCTGTTAACCGCCATGCCAGTTATATGATGACGCTGTACTGCACTGGTGACAGTATGTAAAAAAAAAAATAGTGAAAATAATTTTATTAATTTTTTTCATTTTCCGAAAAATTATGACAAAAAAATACAACTTCAAAAAACTCGCAATGCCTCTTATGAAGTACGTCAGACTGTCTACTCTGCAAGAAGGGGTCATTTGGGGGATATCTGTACTGTTCTGACATTCTTGGACCTCAAGAAATTAGATTGGCTGTCAGTACTTCAGGATTGATCAATATTCAGATCTATACCATAGTTTGTGCACTCTATAACTTTCCTACAAACTAAATAATACATCCTAATTTGGGTTATTTTCACCAAAGACATGTAGCAGAATACATCTCGGCCTAAATTTATGAAGAACAATTATTTATTTGTAAACTTTTATAACAGAAACAAAGAAAAATGTGTTTTTTTTTCAAAATTTTTGGTCTTTTTTTGTTAATTTACCAAAAAATAAAAACCCCAGCGGTGATTAAATACCACCAAAAGTAAGCTCTAGTTGTGTGAAGAAAATGATAAAATTTTAGTTTGGGTACAGTGTTGTATGACCGCGCAATTGTCATTCAAAGTGTGAGAGCGCTGAAACCTGAAAAATGGCCTGGGCAGGAAGGTGTAAAATTGCAAATTGCGGTATTGAAAAGGTTAAACCCTGACCAGTCTCCCAGTTCCAGCTGCTGTAAAACACCCCACAGCACGATGCTGCCACCACCATGCTTCACTTTTGGGATGGTCTTGGGCAGGTGATCAGCAGTGCCTGATTTTGTCCTGACATTATTCTTACAATTGAGGCCAAACAGTTCAATCTTGGTTTCATCAAACCAGAGAATCTTGTTCCTTACAGTCCTTCAGGTGCTTTTTAGCAAACTCCAAGCAGGCTTTCATGTGTTTTGCACTGAGGAGAGGCTTTCGTTTAGCCACTTTGCCATTAAGCGCAGATTGGTGGGGGGCTGCAGTGATGGTTGTCCTTCCAGACCTTTGTCCAAACTCCACACAGGATCTATGGAGCTCAGTCAGAGTAACCATCGGGTTCTTGGTCACCTCTCTTACTAAGGCCCTCCCCCGATTGCTCAGTTCAGCCAGGTGACAAGCTCTTACCAATCAGGTAAAGTCCTGATTGTGCCAAACTTCTTCCATTTGAGCATTATGGAATGTGGACTATGCTCTTGGGAAGCTTCAGTGCAGATTTTTTGTGTAGCCTGCCCCAGATCAGTGCCTTGCAATAATCCTGTTTTTGAGCTCTGCAGGCAGTTCCCTTTGACCTCATGGTGATACAGTATGCATTGTCAGGCCTTTTATAGAGAGGTGTGTGCCTTTCCTAATCATGTCCAATCAATTTAATTTACCGCAGGTGGCCTCCAATCAAGGTGTTGAAACATCTCAGCCACCATCAAGAGAAATGGGAGGCACCTGAGCAAAATTTCAAGTGCTGTCTGAATACGTATGCCAATGTGATATTTCAGTTTTTCCTTTTTCATAAATTCACAGACATTTCTAAAATTCTGCTTTCACTTTGTCATGATGGGGTACTGAGTATAGATTAATGAGAAGAATAATGAATTTAACTGGTTCCCACCCAACCTATTGTACAATGAAGGCTGGGTGGGACCTTTCTTGTTCTGGAAGGACGTCATATGACAACCTCCCATTCTTGCTGCTCATGCGCATTCCTGGGAGCACGCAGCACAACGATTGGTAGTGAGCTGTGACCCTCGGACGTTGGCTTTTTACCATGTGATTAGCTGATCAAGAGACGTTCCGCTGTGACGATCGCGACGTCAGACCCCTGCCCTTCTCACCAAACTCGTGACCGAAGGACTATCCAATCTAAAACCGCAATGTCACGTGCGTAACAATGCCACGCCCAGCTGCACCCTGCACACCGATTTTCCAGCTAATTGGACCACAATCGATGTACCGGCACCCTGGGAGCGATTGTTACTGGGTCAGGTAAATTACGCAATTAACCCTTCACACTGCCACCACCTCCTTTTTGTACAGAGAAAAAGGAAACTCTGCAATATCCGCAATAACACTAGGATGGTTGAAATAATCATCTGTATACCACTGTCACCGCAGACAGGTTATTCAGAGGGTTAAACACACATAGTAGCGCTCTTCAGCGGCAGGAATTCGTAAGTTGCATTAAAGAGCTTTAGAAACAGTTCAACACTTTCAGAAAGTAAGATTTATTACTAAAAGGTCAAAAGGGTGCAATAAATATATTTACAGAAAAAAGATGTAGCCAATATATATATAAATATACAGAGAACAATAACACAGCAAAGAGATAACAGAAAGGAGTTTAAAGGGTTAAAGTACTTGTCAGTTTAGCCTTGGTTTTAAGCAGCTTCAAGTGTCATAAGTTAAAAGGATTTCTTGTCTCTACTGCTAGTTTCAATGGTAAATGCAGGAGACTCTGCTTTCTCTCTCACCCCCAACTCTAAGCATAACAACCCTTTTTCTAGAATCTCAGCAGGGTGTCTCTTTTTAGTAGTAACCAATGGTCTCCTTTTGGGGAGGGAGGTATAGGTGGAGCCCGAAGTTATGACTAGAAGCTCTCATAGCTGCTATTATGATCCATAACTTGTCCTAGGTACACGTAACCTTCCACCCGCGGGTAGATTAATATGCAGATGCATCTGTGGAATGGTTAGATATGAAATATACACTTGAAGGGTTCAAGAGATATACTTTTCTGCTTTTCTATGTATGCCAGCTAAGGGGTGTAACATACCAGGAGAATGGCCTCAAACTGAGCCTTCCGAATATAGGCTCCATGTTTAGGTAATTGTGTCCTACGTGAAGATATCAACTTATATGAAAAGTGAGGTTTTAAAAGTAAGTCTGTTTTTACGACCCCTTGGAAGTTCTTTTGAAGTTCAGTGAGGGACTCGGCTTATACTTTTACAATGTGCCAGATTGCACAGTTTCTTAGACAGCTCGGCACCCAGCTAGTGAGGTTTTATAGCTCGGAGCTTCCTGCTGTGCTTTGGCTGCCTGTGATCTCTCTCATCACTCAGGCCGCATGTTACCCAACAGAGAGGGAGGAGGATGAGAGATCTACAAGATGGAGGGGCAGCCTGCTTTGAGAGTGAGAAATGGTATAACATAGAAAGTTCTTAACAAAATGGAGGGCCGCATCTGTCTCTGTGTGCACGATTGTTACACCGCCCAGCTATCATTGTACAATAGGCTGGGTGGGACCTCTCATGTTCTGGGAGGATGTCATATGACGTTCTCCCTTTCTTGCTGCGCATGCATGCCCCTGGGCACGCAGAGTGGTGATAGGTGATGAGCTGTGTCCCTCGGACGTTGGCTTTTTACCATGTGATCAGCTGTGTCCAATCACAGCTGCTCAAATGTAAACAAATGCCGGTTATTGGCATTTCCTTTCCTCAGTGCTGTCACTGTCTGAGGAAAGGAAAGCTGATAACCGGCTTTCCTGTGATGAGGACATTTACACTGATAACCTGTGCCCTATTGATCAGTGCAGCCCCATGAATGCAGCCCCCTCTGTGCAGTATATCATTGCCCATCAGTGCAGCCCCATCAGTGCAGTCTATCAGTACCCATCAGTGGCCATCAGTGCAGCCTCATCTTTGGCCATCAGTGCAGCCTCATCAGTGGCCATCAGTGCAGCTTCATCTGTGGCAATCAGTGCAGCCTTATCAGTGGCAATCAGTGCAGCTTCATTAGTGGTCATCAATGTAGCCTCATCAGTGGCTATCAGTGCAGCTTCATCAGTGGCCATCAGTACCGCCTCATCAGTGGCCATCAGTACCGCCTCATCAGTGGCCATCAGTGCCGCCTCATCAGTGGCCATCAGTGCAGCCTCATCCGCCCACATCAGTAAAGAAGAAGAATTACTTATTTGCAAAATTTTAGAACAGAAACAAAGAAAAAGGTTTTTTCTGAATGCTCTGTACATGGAGGGTTAGTGTCTGGACCAGGTTTACAGACAAGGTTCGGGATAAGGTTCCAGGGAGGGTTCACATTAGTGCCAGGTTTACATGAAGGGTTAGTGTAAGGGCAAATTTTACAGAAGGAAGAAGAAGGGAAGGTTTGTGTTAGAAATCATTTCACATGGAAAGTCAGGATAGGGTCAAAAGGAAGGGTTCATATTAGGGCGAGGTTTACATGGAGGTTTCATGTTAGGGTTAGGCTCACAGAGAGGGTTAATTTAAGAATTACCAGGAGGGCCAGTGTACGGATTTGGTTTACAAGAAGGGCTAGTGATAGATCTACACTATATTGCCAAAAGTATTGGTCACTTGCCTTTACACGCACATGAACTTTAATGGCCTCCCAGTCTTAGTCCGTCCATCGGATTGCCAGACAGAAAAGCATGATTGGTCACTTCACTGGAACTAAGGGGCCAAGCCCCTAAAAAACAACCCCGACACCATAATCCCCGCTCCACCAAACTTTACACTTGGCACAATGCAGTCAGACAAGTACCGTTCTCCTGGCAACCACCAAACCCAGACACGTCCATCGGACTGCCAGACAGAGAAGCGTGATTGGTCACTCCAGAGAACACATCTCCACTGCTCTAGAGTCCAGTGGTGGCGTGCTTTACACCACGGCATCTGACGCTTTGCATTGCACTTGGTAATGTAAGCCTTGGATGCAGCTGCTCGGCCATTGAAACCCATTCCATGAAGCTCTCTATGCACTGTTGTTGTGCTAATCTGAAGGCCGCACCAAGTTTGGAGGTCTTTAGCTATTGACTCTGCAGACAGTTGGCCACTTCTGCGCACTGTGCGCTTCAGCATGTGCTGACCCCTCTCTGTCATGTGACGTGGCCTATCACTTGGTGGCTGAGTTGCTGTTGTTCCCAGTTGCTTCCACTTTGTTATAATCCCACTAACAATTGAGAGTGGAATATTTAGTAGCCAGGAAATGTCCCGGATGGACTTATTGCACAGGTGGCCACCTATCACGGGACCACGCTTGGAGTCACTGAGCTCCTGAGAGCGACCCATTCTTTCACCAATGTTTGTAGAAGCCGTCTGCATGCCTAGGGGCTTGATTGTATACACCTGTGTCCATGGAGGGGATTGGAACACCTGAATCACATAACTTGGAGAGCGGGGCCAATACTTTTGGCAATACAGTGTAGGTTTAAATGGAAGATTAGAGTTGGGACTAGGTTTACAGAGAGGGTTGGGGTTACAAGGAGGGTTAGAGTTACTCAATGAGAATAACGGTTGGGTTTATAGGACCAGTTAATGTTAGGGCCAAGCTGAAGGTTACAGGGAGGGCTAGTCTTAGGACTACATTTACAGAGAGGGTTAGGCTTGAGGCTACAGGGAGTATTAGTGTTAGGAGTAGGTGTACAGAGAGGGGTAGGTTTATGGCTACAGGGAGGGTTTACAGAGGTGACTAGGGTTGGGGGTTACAGAGAGCTGATGTTGAAGTTAGGGCCCATTCACACCAGAATGGATGGGAAAGGAACATTTCTGTGTGCATTACTCGGACTGCATGGAAATGCGCTACCCATTCCACTGATATATATATATATATATATATATATAGATATATATATAGTGACAGAGATCAGCAATATTTTATTTTTGTGTTGTTTTGTTGAACTCAAGTGTGTTCAACAGTCAGCTTATCTACTTAATTAATTCTTGTGTCCTGCAGGGGGTGGGAGATAAGGTTGATCTCAACAGGAGGCACAGCCAGCCAGTTTCCTGCAGCTGGGAAAAGCCAGACGTGTTGGCACCGGGTGCTTGGTTTGGTAGAATTGAAAGGACCATATAATGTCCCTATGCTGCCTGAAGAATGTGCAGAGCTTGAGTTAGGATGGATAGAGCAGCTCATGGCTGCAGGCCTCGCTCGGAGACGCATTGAACTGTGCTTTGCTTTTTGCACTGCTGGGACTTGTGGTTTTCTGGACACTGGGACTTTGTTCTACCTTCTGCTCTTCTGTCAACTGTTGCCTGTGTGGTCTTGAAGCTGCGGCCAGGGCACAAAGCCCTCCGAAGACCCGTGAGGAGTTGGTGCCTATCTGCCTAGACTTCCTCTTCTGAGGCCACTGCTGGCTGGTGAGTCCCTGAATTGCTACCCTGTGCCAAGGACTTTGCCCTGTGTGCTGGACGTAACCCTACTCTGCCCAGAACCCTTTGCCCTGTGTGCTGGACCTAACCCTATTCTGCCCAGAACACTTTGCCCTGTGTGCTGGACTTAGCCCTACTCTACCCAGAACCCTTTGCCCTGTGTGCTGGACTTAACCCTACTCTGCCCAGAACCCTTTGCCCTGTGTGCTGGACCTGACCCTACTCTGCCCAGAACCCTTTGCCGTGTGTGTTGGACCTGACCCTACTCTTCCCAGAACCCTTTGCCCTGTGTGCTGGACTTGACCCTATTCTGCCCAGAACCCTTTGCCCTGTGTGCTGGACTTGACCCTACTTTGCCCAGAACCCTTTGCCCTGTGTGCTGGACTTGACCCTACTCTGCCCAGAACCCTTTGCCCTGTGTGCTGGACTTGAAATACTCTGCCCAGAACTCTTTGCCCTGTGTGCTGGACTTGACCCTACTCTGCCCAGAACCCTTTGCCCTGTGTGCTGGACTTGACCCTACTCTGCCCAGAACCCTTTGCCCTGTGTGCTGGACTTGACCCTACTCTGCCCAAAACCCTTTGCCCTGTGTGCTGGACGTGACCCTACTCTGCCCAGAACCCTTTGCCCTGTGTGCTGGACTTGACCCTACTCTGCCCAGAACCCTTTGCCCTGTGTGCTGGACGTGACCCTACTCTGCCCAGAACCCTTTTCCCTGTGTGCTGGACTTAACCCTACTCTGCCCAGAACCCTTTGCCCTGTGTGCTGGACTTAACCCTACTCTGCCCAGAACCCTTTGCTCTGTGTGCTGGACTTAACCCTATTCTGCCCAGAACCCTTTGCTCTGTGTGCTGGACTTAACCCTACTCTGCCCAGAACCTTTTGCCCTGTGTGCTGGACTTAACCCTACTCTTCCCAGAACCCTTTGACCTGTGTGCTGGATCTAACCCTATTCTGCCCAGAACCCTTTGCTCTGTGTGCTGGATTTAACCCTATTCTGCCCAGAACCCTTTGCTCTGTGTGCTGGACTTAACCCTACTCTGCCCAGAACCTTTTGCCCTGTGTGCTGGACTTAACCCTACTCTTCCCAGAACCCTTTGCTCTGTGTGCTGGACTTAACCCTACTCTGCCCAGAACCCTTTGCCCTGTGTGCTGGACTTAACCCTACTCTGCACAGAACCCTTTGCCTTGTGTGCTGGACTTAACCCTATTCTGCCCAGAACCCTTTGCTCTGTGTGCTGGACTTAACCCTACTCTTCCCAGAACCCTTTGACCTGTGTGTTGGACCTAACCCTATTCTGCCCAGAACCCTTTGCCCTGTGTGCTGGACTTAACCCTATTCTTCCCAGAACCCTTTGCTCTGTGTGCTGGACTTAACCCTATTGTACCCAGAACCCTTTGCTCTGTGTGCTGGACTTAACCCTATTCTGCCCAGAACCCTTTGCTCTGTGTGCTGGACTTAACCCTATTGTACCCAGAACCCTTTGCTCTGTGTGCTGGACTTAACCCTATTCTGCCCAGAACCCTTTGCTCTGTGTGCTGGACTTAACCCTATTGTACCCAGAACCCTTTGCTCTGTGTGCTGGACTTAACCCTATTGTACCCAGAACCCTTTGCTCTGTGTGCTGGACTTAACCCTATTCTACCCAGAACCCTTTGCCCTGTTTGCTGAACTTAACCCTATTCTACCCAGAACCCTTTGCTCTGTGTGCTGGACTTAACCCTGCTCTGCCCTGTTTGCCCTGTGGACTACCTGCCCTCTGCTCCCCCATGTTGCCACCCTGAGGATCATTCTTCATTGCTTTGTCTTGTGTTGTTCTGTGGACTAGTTTTTCTATGGTCTGGACCCTGAGTTTCCCCAATAAACGCTTACATGTTGAGTTTCGTGTAATCTTCCTCCGTGTGCTCTCTCTCTCTCTGCGCTCCTAGGTTGTCACATGTATGTATATATATTATACATACACACTCATATTGCAGTCAACAATGGCACTCAAAACGCATCTAACAAAAGCAGCACATTTGTGACCACAAAACCTCATGCTACTGTAGCAGCTGTTCGGTAAGTACATGTAGTATATTGTGTGTAATATATACAGTGGGGATCGAAAGTTTGGGCACCCCAGCTAAAAATTTGTATTAATGTGCATAAAGAAGCCAAGGAAAGATGGAAAAATCTCCAAAAGGCATCAATTTACAGATTAGACATTCTTATAATATGTCAACAAAAGTTAGATTTTATTTCCATCATTTACACTTTCAAAATAACAGAAAACGAAAAAATGGCATCTGCAAAAGTTTGGGCACCCTGCAGAATTTATAGCATGCACTGCCCCCTTTGCCAAGCTGAGACCTGCCAGTGTCATGGATTGTTCTCAATCATTGGCTGGGAAGACCAGGTGATGTCAATCTCAAAGGTTTTAAATGCCCAGACTCATCTGACCTTGCCCCAACAATCAGCACCATGGGGTCTTCTAAGCAGTTGTCTAGAAAACTGAAACTGAAAATAGTTGACGCTCACAAAGCTGGAGAAGGCTATAAGAAGATAGCAAAGCGTTTTCAGATGTCAATATCCTCTGTTCGGAATGTAATTAAGAAATGGCAGTCATCAGGAACAGTGGAAGTTAAAGCAAGATCTGGAAGACCAAGAAAAATATCAGACAGAACAGCTTGCAGGATTGTGAAAAAAACTATTCAAAACCCATGTTTGACTGCACGATCCCTCCAGAAAGATCTGGCAGACACTGGAGTTGTGGTACACTATTCCACTATAAAGAGATACTTGTACAAATATGGTCTTCATGGAAGAGTCATCAGAAGAAAACCTCTTCTATGTCCTCACCACAAAAATCATCGTTTGAACTTTGCAAATGAACATATAGACAAGCCTGATGCATTTTGGAAACAAGTTCTGTGGACCAATGAGGTTAAAATTGAACTTTTTGGCCGGAATGAGCAAAGGTACGTTTGGAGAAGAAGGGGCACAGAATTTAATGAAAAGAACCTCTGTCCAACTGTTAAGCATGGGGTTGGATCAATCATGCTTTGGGGTTGTGTTGCAGCCAGTGGCACAGGGAACATCTCACAAGTAGAAGGAAAAATGGATTCAATAAAATTTCAGCAAATTTTGGATGGTAAATTGATGCCATCTGTGAAAAAGCTGAAGTTAAAGAGAGGATGGCTTCTACAAATGGATAATGATCCTAAACACACCTCGAAATCCACGGAGGATTACATCAAGAGGCGTAAACTGAAGGTTTTGCCATGGCCTTCACAATCTCCTGACCTCAACATAATTGAAAATCTATGGATAGACCTTAAAAGAGCCGTGCTGACAGACAGCCCAGAAATCTCAAAGAACTGGAAGACTTTTGTAAGGAAGAATGGGCAAAGATACCTCAAACAAGAATTGAAAGACTCTTGGCTGGCTACAAAAAGCGTTTACAAGCTGTGATACTTGCCAAAGGGGGCAGTACAAGATATTAACTCTGCAGGGGGCCCAAACTTTTGCAGACGCCATTTTTTTGTTTTCTGTTATTTTGAAAGTGTAAATGATGGAAATAAAATCTAACTTTTGTTGACATATTATAAGAATGTCTAATCTGTAATTTGATGCCTTTTGGAGATTTTTCCATCTTTCCTTGGCTTCTTTATGCACATTAATACACATTTTTAGCTGGGGTGCCCAAACTTTCGATCCCCACTGTATATATATATAATGTGGTGTATTCGCATGTTATTGACCAAGCCAGAATATGACTGAGCTAGATGTATTTTACACAACAAAAGCAGCCAAGAACTCTTTGCTTTGCAGATTTGCAAGGGTGATCAAATGCAGATAGCTCAGTCAGACTTGAAAGGAGTTGGCCAACAGAGGCATTAAGTATGGTGAATAGCATTCTTCAAAGGGTAACTTGTTTATCTAATTAATAGTAAAAGAATGCAGTTTAGGAAATATCTAGACAACTTTTACTTCAGCTGTCCAAGCCCAAAAGGCATTACCTGTCATCCAGAAGATCAAACATGCTCATAAAAGTGGCCAATCAGAGTGCTTGCCATTGTACTGAATGGGGAAAAATGTGTATATTAAGGAAGCTTCTTTTTGGTTAAGGGTGACAGGACACCAGAAGGTTCTCTGAAGGGTTCTAATGATTGCCTGTCATCTGCCTTATCTGTACCTCCGCTGGGAGAGGAGCTTTTTCCGGTCATTAATATAGGAGCACAGGTATAGATCATAACTCACATTATTCCATGCATGGAAGCTACCTAGGTGCATATTATAGATTGGACATATGCTGGACGGTGTAGTATCTCTATGCTTGATATAAAAAAATGGGACTCTGAGAGTTGTTGTTCATTGTAATATTGTAAGTATTCAGCTGGATTTCTGTCATCTGTAACAGATATCTTTATCCGAATAAATGCATCTCTCTGGAAAAGGACTATTAGTTGCTGTGGGAAAAGTACATATATAAATATATACTGGTCATATGTCCTCCATCATTGATATAAGACAACAGATTTGTCTTATGAAATGTTTTTGTGTGGACTTCATAATTTTAAGACACCAGTACACATTTCCGTGACCTTGATGATAAGCTTCATGGTGTGGCAACTTTAACTTGACACGCCAAATTTCAAAGGTGGCACCGCCTGTCAGACTTGCCCATTGAAGTCAATGGTACTGCGCTGCAGCCACAAAACAAAAATTGGTTAGCAGTTGTGATACTTCAATGCAAAATTACCATTTGGCTGACAAAAAAAAAAGACATTGAGGAGCCAGAAGTATCGCCTTCTGAATGCTTGCAAACTGCCCCTGCAAAGCGATCCACCATAGTAGGGACTGTAGCTAGTGTGAAAGAGGCCTTCATGATGAAAGGTCTACTTTAGGCCACAAAGGGCTTACTCTGACTCTCATACACTTACTTTTTTATTAACTTGCATTTATTTTGTGGACATATAGCTTGGTTTAAGACTGCATCTCAGTGATGGGCAACTGAGGGGGTCTTGGGGGCCTCAACTGCAACTCCTGACACACCAAAGGGTTGTGCATATTATTTAGTGGTAGACATACTACAGGAGACAGTCATAGACTGCACTGAAGGACTATATGTACTACAGGAGATGGACAGAGACTGCAGATGCACTACAGGAGATGGTCAGAAACTGCAAACATACTACAGGAGACAATCCTAAACTGCAGACATACTACAGGAAACAGTTAGAGACTGCGCTGCAGGACTAGATGCACCACAAAAGATGGTCAGAGACAGCAGATGCACTACAGGAGATGGTTAGTGTCACAGCTGCTTTCCCCTCTCAGCCCCCCTTGCTCTGTCCCTGCTCTCTTGACTTTTTGAATGGGCCCCTCTCACCTCCTGCAGAGATGAAAGGCATTCCTGAGACAAGCTGGAGCCACGCCAGCTCCGGCCCCCCCCGGTTGCCTAGGCGACTAGGAGGTCCGACATCAGTTTAAGAAGCTGATGCCAGGGCTCCCAAGGTATTCACCGCTGTGTAGCTGACAGATGGAGCCCGAGCTGAGGCTGGGACTTTTCGTGGCCAGGCTCTGCAGAGACCCAAGCCTGCCTAGGACCCCCCCCCCCCTCAGAGCTGGGGAAGACTGCCTGCTAGCCACCGGAGATCCGTGAGTACATGCTCTCTCCCTGCTTCACTTGAACTGTTCCTGTGCTGACCTCACACCAACCCCCCCTGTTGGATTACTTGCTACAGAGACTCACACCAACCCCATGTTGGATTACAATTGCTACAGAGACTCTTCCTTGGCTCTCGGTGTTGGACTTTAAGTGTGTTGGTCCCTCCTTGTCGCCCTGTTCTGGCGTATTCCCCCTCCCTGCGAACTCCCCTATTCAGTAACTGTCATCTGTTTGCCTCAATAAAGCTTTGTGCGTTTGCCATCTACTCTGTGTGTTCTGTCCTGCCTACCTTCCATCACAGTCAGAGACTGCAGACATACTACAGGAGACAATCGGAAGCTGCATACATACTACAGGAGACAGTTAGAGACTGCAATGCAAGACTAGATGCACTACAAGAGATGGTTAGAAACTGTAGACATACTGCAGGAGATGATCAGAGACTGAAGACATACTACAGGAGACAATCCAAGACTGTAGACATACTGCAGGAGACAGTTAAAGACTGCACTGCAGGACTATATGTACTACAGAAGATGGTCAGAGACTGCAGATGCACTACAGGAGATGGTCAGAGACTGCAGATGCACTACAGGAGACAATCCAAAACTGCAGACATACTACAGGAGACAGAGGCTGCACTGCAGGACTAGATGCACTACAAGAGATGGTCAGAGACTGCAGATGCACTACAGGAGGTGGTCAGAAACTGCAGATATACTACAGGAGACAGTTAGAGACTGCACTGCAGCACTAGATGCACTACAAGAAATGGTCAGAGACTGCAGACATACTGCAGAAGATGATCAGAGACTGCAGACATACTGCAGGAGATAAACAGAGACTTCAAACTTACTACAGGAAACTGAATAGACTGCAGATGTACTACAGGGGATGGTCAGAGACTGCAGACGTACTACAGGAGATGGTCAGAGACTGAAGATGTACTACAGGAGACAGTCAGAGACCGCACTACAGGACTAGATGCACTACAGGAGATGGTCAGAGACTGCAGACTTACTACAGGAGATGATCAGAATCTGTAAACGTACTACAGGAAACCGAACGGACTGCAGATGTACTACCGGAGATGATCAGAGACTGTAGACATACTACAGGAGATGATTGTAGACTGCAAACGTACTACAGGAGGCAGTCAGAGACTGCACTACAGGAGATGGTCAGAGATGGCAGACGTACTACAGGAGATGGTCAGAGACTGAAGATGTACTACAGGAGACAGTCAGAGACTGCACTAGTTTCAATATATAACAAAATATAGCAAATATATATATGCACAAAAAAGGTTTTAATATTGAGTTTACCTGGATGACTGTGTTACCCAGGTCAAGAATATGTGTGTAAAATTTTCAAAGATAAATCAATATCCAAAAGACAAAAATAAATCCTGCACCGATTGGTCCCCAGGCTTAGGTGTCTGCAGCCATAGGAGGGGAAAAACCCCTTTAAATATATATGTGGAATCACCTAAGATGATAACAATAAAAAACATATACCATAACCATCAAAAAATATATACACTGCTCAAAAAAATGAAAGGAAGACTTTGTAATCCGAGTCTAGCATCAAGTCAATGACAATCCTGGGATATTGATCTGGTGAGGTAAGTAGCAGAGGGGGTTGGTAATCAGTTTCAGCTGCTTTGGTGGCAATGAAATGAACAACAGGTGCACTAGATGGGCAACAATGAGACGACCCCCAAAACAGGAATGGTTTTACAGGGGGAGGCCACTGACATTTTTTTCCTACTCATCTTTTCTGTTTTTCACTAGTTTTGCATTTGGCCAGGGTCAGTGTCACTACTAGTAGCATGAGGCCATACCTGGACCCTACAGAGGTTGCACAGGCAGTCCAACTCAGATATACAGTTTTGTTCAAAATACTAGCAGTCAGACATCACTAACCGGATCAATCACTGTTTTTGGTAGAAATGATATTTCTACATGGCAAATAATTTCCTAGCAGGTGTAGTAGAGTAATAGAAATCCAACAGACCCAACAGTCATGACATGCATGCTGCTGATTCTGTGTCATTGAATCACTCATTGAAAGGGGCGTGTTCAACATAACAGCAGTGTGGGGTTCTATTAGTGAGGTCATTCATTCTTTGAAAAACAGGTGGCAATTATTGCCCTTATTTAAGGAAGGAAGGCAGCAAATGTTGGACATGCTGGTTACAGTGCATTTCTCTCTGAAATTCTGAGGAAAATGGGTCGTTCCAGACATTGTTCAGAAGAACAGCGTACCTTGATTAAAAAGTTGATTGGAGAGGGGAAAACATATAAAGAAGTGCAGAAAATGATCGGCTGCTCAGCTAAAATGATGGCAAATGCTTTAAAATGGCAACCAAAACCTGAAAGACGTGGAAGAAAGCGAAAAACTACCATTGGAATGGATAGAAGAATAGCCAAAATGGCGCGGACTCAGCCAACAATCAGCTCCAGGAAGATGAAAGAAGGTGTGACGTTCCCTGTGAGGACTGTTACAATTAGAAGACGCCGATGTGAAGCCAAGCTATCTGCAAGAAGTCCCCGCAAAGTCCCACTGTTGGAAAAAAGACATGTGCTGAAGAGGTTACAATCTGCCAAAGAGCACATTGGCCTAAAGAGAAATGGCGCAACATTTTGTGGGCTGATGAAAGTAAGATTGTTCTTTTTGGGTCTAGTGGGCGGAGACAGTTTGTCAGACGACCCCCAAACACTGAATTCAAGCCACAGTACACTGTGAAGACAGTGAAGCATGGTGGTGCAAGCATCATGATATGGGGATGTTTCTCATACTACGGTGTTGGGCCTATTTATCGCATACCAGGGATCATGGATCAGTTTGAATCCATCAGAATACTTGAAGAGGTCATGCTGCCTTATGCTGAAGAGGAAATGCCCTTGAAATGGGTGTTCCAACAAGACAACGACCCCAAACACACCAGTAAACGTGCAACATCTTGGTTCCAGACCAACAAGATGGACGTTATGGAGTGGCCAGCCCAATCCCCGGATCTTAATCCAATAGAAAACTTGTGGGGTGACATCAAAAATGCAGTTTCTGAGACAAAACCAAGAAATAGAGAAGAACTGTGGAATGTGGTCCAATCATCCTGGGCTGGAATACCTGATCACAGGGGCCAGAAGTTGGGTGACTCCATGCAACACAGATGTACAGCAGTTCTCAGAAACAGTGCGACTACAACCAAATATTCATGAAGTCATTCAAAGGAAAGCAAAATCTTCAAACATTTTTCAGTTTATATAGTGAATGTTTGAGTTTGTAAAGAAGAATACAAACACGGCCATTTTTTTGAACCGTCTAATATTCACTTTTCTTCCATTTTTTTAGAGGAACAACACAAATTTGATGTATTTTTCTTCATGTTGTGATTTGGAATAGAATGTGTCGTGTTCCCAATGCATTTGTGTGGATGGAAATAAAAGCTATTAGAAGGATTTTCAGCTTTATTCACTTTTTTCAACACACTGCTATTATTTTGAACACAACTGTATATATATGAAATATGTATTGAAATATAATGAGTATGGCCAGAATTGTAGTATTTCAAATATATGTCAATATATTTGGGAAGAATATTTAAAAAATATATTTAAAATATATTTTTTCTTCCATGTGGGTGGCAGCAATAGTTTTATTTAGGCTTTTCTTTCCCTTTATGATCCTGCCAGTAACACACTTCCTGTCCTAGGGTGACAACGCTCAATCACTGTACTGTATCTATGGAGGAGCAGCATTGTCACCCCAGGACAGAACTACAGAACATCATCCCTTTTCTTATCTCCATGACATGGTCAGGGTGTTCTGTAGTCCACAGAGACAGCTGTATTGTATCTATGGAGGAGCAGCATTGTCACCCCAGGACAGAACTACAGAACACTCTCCCTTTTCTTATCTCCATGACATGGTGAGAGTGTACTGCAGTCCACAAGGACAGCTGAAAACAATGTACAGTGGGGCAAAAAAGTATTTAGTCAGCCACCAATTGTGCAAGTTCTTCCACTTAAAAAGATGAGAGAGGCCTGTAATTGGCATCATAGGTAGACCTCAACTATGAGAGACAAAATGAGAAAAAAAATCCAGACAATCACATTGGCTGATCTGGAAAGAATTTATTTGCAAATTATGGTGGAAAATAAGTATTTGGTCACCTACAAACAAGCAAGATTTCTGGCTCACAGACCTGTACCTTCTTCTTTAAGAGGCTCCTCTGTCCTCCACTCATTACCTGTATCAATGGCACCTGTTTGAACTTGTTATCAGTATAAAAGACACCTGTCCACAACCTCAAACAGTCACACTCCAAACTCCACTATGGTGAAGACCAAAGAGCTGTCGAAGGAAACCAGAAACAAAATTGTAGACCTGCACCAGGCTGGCAAGACTGAATCTGCAATAGGCAAGCAGCTTGGTGTGAACAAATCAACTGTGGGAGCAATAATTAGAAAATGGAAAACATACAAGACCACTGATAATCTACCTCGATCTGGGGCTCCACGCAAGATCTCACCCTGTAGGGTCAAAATGATCACAAGAACGGTGAGCAAAAATCCCAGGACCACACGGGGGGACCTAGTGAATGACCTGCAGAGAGCTGGGACCAAAGGCTATCATCGGTAACACACTACGCCGCCAGGGACTCAGATCCTGCAGTGCCAGACGTGTCCCCCTGCTTAAGCCAGTACATGTCCGGGCCCGTCTGAAGTTTGCTAGAGAGCATTTGGATGATCCAGAAGAGGATTGGGAGAATGTCATATGGTCAGATGAAACCAAAATAGAACTGTTTGGTAGAAACACAACTCGTCATGTTTGGAGGAGAGAGAATGCTGAGTTGCATCCAAAGGACACCATACCTACTGTGAAGCATGGGGGTGGCAACATAATGCTTTGGGGTTGTTTCTCTGCAAAGGGACCAGGACGACTGATCCATGTACAGGACAGAATGAATGGGGCCATGTATCATGAGATTTTGAGTGCAAACCTCCTTCCATCAGCAAAGGCATTGAAGATGAAACGTGGCTGGGTCTTCCAACATGACAATGATCCCAAACATACCGCCCGAGCAATGAAGGAGTGGCTTCGTAAGAAGCATTTCAAGGTCCTGGAGTGGCCTAGCCAGTCTCCAGATCTCCACCCCATAGAAAACCTTTGGAGGGAGTTGAAAGTCCGTGTTGCCCAGCGACAACCTCAAAACATCACTGCTCTAGAGGAGATCTGCATGGAGGATGGGCCAACATACCAGCAACAGTGTGTGCCAACCTTGTGAAGACTTACAGGAAACGTCTGACCTCTGTCATTGCCAACAAAGGATGTATAACAAAGTATTGAGATGAACTTTTGATATTGACTAAATACTTATTTTCCACCATAATTTGCAAATAAATTCTTTCCAAATCAGCCAATGTGATTGTCTGGATTTTTTTTCTCATTTTGTCTCTCATAGTTGAGGTCTACCTATGATGCCAATTACAGGCCTCTCTCATCTCTGTAAGTGGGAGAACTTGTACAATTGGTGGCGGACTAAATACTTTTTTGCCCCACTGTAACTGATAAAAGCCAGCATAGGCAGAGAGCATAGGAAGTGATCACACATCTGTCAGAGTCAACTCTTTATATTTTAGCTTTTTATTTTATATTTAGCTTTCTATTTTCTATTTTAGCTTTCTATTTTATATTTAGCTTTCTATTTTATATTTAGCAGACCCAAATGGATCAGATAAGAGAAGCTGATTGTCTCGGTTTACATTCGAACATTACCCATGACATAGTGATACCAAGGGACGTACAGTATGTAGTAATTGGTTTCTTTGTGATTCATAATGATGATGGTCCCTGGAGAAGAAGGCAGTTATTTTCTCGGATAATTGGGTTTAATATATAAACAGCTCCATGCGTGCAGAACTAGAAAGGTACATAGATCCTACATGTCAATGATATCTCAGTCAGGTAAGAGACCACAACAGAACCCCCACCCTGATTCCTCATTATAGATTATTAGAATGGAGGGCATCCATATCCTGTATACTCATTTTAAAGCTGAGATATTATATACAAAAAACTTTTTTACTATTAAACATTAAAACATTTACATAGTTAGTCTGGCTGAAAAAAGACAAAAGTCCATCCAGTTCAACCAACATAAATAAATAAATAAGTTATCTATGGGCAGCACAGTGGCTAAAGGGTTAGCACCTCCGCCTGGCAGTACTAGGGTTTGAATCTTGACCACGGCACCACCTGCATGGAGTTTGCATGTTCTCCCTGTGCCTGCGTGGGATTCCTCCGGGTACTCCGGTTTCCTCCCACACTTCAAAGACATGCTGGTAGGTGAATTGGATCCTGACTAAATTGTCCCTAGTATGTGTATGTATGAATGTGAGTTAGGGACCTTAGATTGTACACCCCTTGAGGGTTAGGGACTGATGTGAATGTACAATATATAGGTAAAGCGCTGCGTAAATTGACGGCGCTATAAAAGTACCTGAAATAAATAATCCTATACCCACAGTTGATCCCGAGGAAGGCAAAAAACCCAGCAAAGCATGATCCAATTTGCTCCTGGAGGGGAAAAAAATCCTTCTTGATCCCCCGAGAGGCAATCCGATATTCCCTGGATCAACTTTACCTATAAATGTTATATCCAGTTATATTCTGTGTATCCAAGAAAGGATCCAGGACTTTCCTACAGCAAGCCACTGAGCTGGCCACAACCAACTCTTGAGGGAATCTATTCCACATTCTCACAGCTCTTACTGTGAAGAAACCTTTCTGTGTTAGGAGATTACACTTCTTTTCCTCCAGACGTAAAGAGTGCTTTCTATGAATTATATAAAATTTGATATCGAAATATTGTTACTTTGTGAGTTTCTAATGCTTTCCTGGATCACCATCCACTTCTTCAAAGGAACATGCGCAAATATTTGACATCTCAGCTTCCTTAACAACTATCCCAAAGAACAACCAGCTGTTACCTCCAAATGTTTGAAACCCAAACCAGCAAGCGGCACCTTATGGGTCAACCAGGGTTCCTCCAGAATTTTCTAGGGGTTCCTTGAACAATGAGCAACCTCTTCCTCTCAGGTGGGTAACTACTATCAGCAATCATCTTTTTTAGCTATCTGTAGGAGGTTATCTTCCCAATGCCCACAAACGTAAGGGACATTCCTCTAAGTCAGGGGTATTTCTAAACACAGGGCCAGTTTACTGTCCTTCAGACATTAGGGGGGACTGGACTGTGGCCAGTGGGGGTAGAAAATGTTCCAGCGTCAATGGCAGTAAGCAATATCTCCAGCTTGGTGTTCAGTGAGAGTAAAATAAGTTACATAGTGCCTGTGGTCAGTAGGAGGAGGAATAGTGCCCTGTAATTAGTATTAGTGAGAGGTATAGTGTCCTATTGTTGGTGTCATTGGGAGGAATACTTTCCTTTGTTGGTGTCAGTGGGAGCAATAATGCCCCAACATTGATATCAGTGGGAGGAATAGTGCCCCATCATTGGTATCAGTGGGAGGAATAGTGCCCCATCATTGGTATCAGTGGGAGCAATAATGCCCCAACATTGATATCAGTGGGAGGAATAGTGCCCCATCATTGGTATCAGTGGGAGGAATAGTACCCCATCATTGGTGTCAGTGGGAGGAATAGTGCCCCATCATTGGTATCAGTGGGAGCAATAATGCCCCAACATTGATATCAGTGGGAGGAATAGTGCCCCATCATTGGTATCAGTGGGAGGAATAGTACCCCATCATTGGTGTCAGTGGGAGGAATAGTGCCCCATCATTGGTGTCAGTGGGAGGAATAGTGCCCCATCATTGGTATCAGTGGGAGGAATAGTGCCCCATGGGACACTGATACCAATGATGGGGCACTATTCCTCCCACTGACACCAATGATGGGGCACTATTCCTCCCACTGACACCAATGATGGGGTACTATTCCTCCCACTGATACCAATGATGGGGCACAATTCCTCCCACTGGAGGAATAGTGCCCCATCATTGGTGTCAGTGGGAGGAATAGTACCCCATCATTGCGTCAGTGAAAAACTGACAAATGTCTTAGACAGGGAGAAGATGTAACATGCCGCTCTTAAAGTGGAAAATGTCATTATTTCTTTAGGTACTTATATACTGCCATCAATTTACGCAGCTCTTATATATTGAACATTCACACCAGTCCCTGCCCTCAAGGAGCTTACAATCTAAGGTCCCTAACTCACACATGTAGCTCCCTCCTAGGTAGGTGCTAGGTTTAGATAGATAAGTTGAGCTGGCTCACTATATTTGTGTGTAGTTTTGTTTTGATGGGTAAATTTAGTTGCCTCACTGTAACCAGTCTGACTATAATTGTTTGTTAGGTAAATTTAGTTTGCACACTGTAATCAGTGTTGCTGCTTTCTACTAGTTAGGACTGTGTATTGATACACCCTGGCCAATCCCAGGGAAGAAGGCCCCGATGGCATGCTAGGAGACTGTATATATTCTTTGAGCACACTGGGTCTTTTCCTGGAGAGGAGCAGTCCAGCCTGGAGAGGGCTTGCTGCCCCTCCAGGGCATTGCTACCACATATCTGCTACATGAGGCCTCAGGTGGGCAACCTGGGAGCCTGGATGTTGAGACCCTGGAACTAGAAAGAGCTGACTGAGGGGCTGTCTACTGAAGATCTGGTCTGGTAGAAGGTGACCACTGTCTTTGGGCCTTGTGAGTACAGACATTCCTGAAGGATCTTACAGACTTTTGCACTGCTAATATCCCTCTTGTGCTAGAGAGTCAGCTGCAGGTCCTTTTAAAGTGGACACAGGCTGGTGTCCTGAAGAGCTTAGTCCATCTAATTCTCTTCTTAACAGGAACACTTGCATTTTACGTTTGCATTTAACTGCTACCACTACTTTAAAGCTAAGTCAACTGTTTGTTGTAGATGTAGCACCCTCTTGCTAGCTAGGTTTTTGTTGTTTTTTAGACAGATACTGGGTAGCAGCCTGGGAGTGAGGCAGGAGTTCACTTCAGGACAGGCTGTGAGGCTCTACAGGTCAGGTCCCACCATTCCAGAAACTCAGAAAACTTTCTAGAAGAGAGGAGGAGGAGGGGAGAGGAGGCCCAGAACTGTATGTTTGAGGGACCTTGGCCAATCAGCAGTGGGCTGGGCACAATGACCAAGAGCAACGCTTAAATGTGGCAGAGCCTGAGCAGGGAGTCGGGTGGAAGATGGACTGAGAGAAGGGGGCCTCAGGGAGGGCTACAGGCTACCTACAGGCTGGTTGCTGGACAGGAGGATCTTCACTGTTCTACTGCCTCTCAGGGAGGACATCGTGAGCAACAGGGAAGGAGCCAGCCCAGCGAAAGGCCTGAAAGCAACTACCAACCCACCAAGCTGACAGGAAAGGACAACGTAGGTACTTCTACACCCCCTGGGCCAGATAAAGCATGAGGGCGGTCAGGTGCAAGACCCAGCCAGTTCTTATGTGGGACTACTTTACTGGCAAATCTTGGAATCCCTTGCCCAGGGATACCCTCAATGCAGCTGGCTGAAGAGGAAGGATTCATTTGTGGTCTGAGGAGGTACACAAAGGGGACTTCTATTTTTGATCCACTTCTTCTTGTACATTATAGTTGCTAAGAAGCTTGTCCTTGAGTTTACAGTTCCTTGGGCATCCCATATACCCCTAGACCCCATCCAAGTTGTTAACCCCTTAATAATGGGCAGCACAGTGGCTAAATGGTTAGCACTTCTGCCTAGCAGTACAAGGATTGTTGGTTCAAATCCCAACCATGACATCCCCTTCCTGGAGTTTGCATGTTCTCCCTGTGGCTGAGTGGGTTTCCTCTGGGTACTCCGGTTTCCTCCCATACTCCAAAGACATGCTGGTAGGTTGATAGGATCCTGTCTAAAATTGGCCCTAGTTGGAATATGAGTTTGGGACCTTAGACTGTACACTCCTTGAGAGTTAGGAACTGATGTGAATGTACAATATATATGTAAACACTGCATACATGGATAGTGCTATATAAGTATCTGACATAAATAAAAACAACTAAAAACCAGCTCAAGGGCTGTTTACTGACTCTAAATGTGGAAATGTAGAAACGTGTGTTGCCTGGCCATGCAAAGCTTAGGTGGATCCATAACAAATCCAGCAGCCCTCAAGAGGGTAGTGCTACAAAAGCACAAACTTCACAACAGAGAGAATACTAGTCCCAAAGTTGTACATAGTTCTTCTTTTTGGAGTATCCCACTCAATTCCCTCATCCCTATCCAAGTTCTCCAAAAATAAAAAAACAACACCCCTAGACTGGTCATTGGAGAAATGTATGCCTGGCTGTGGGGCAAAGCTTGTGGGGAAGACCTGGACAGTATTTTGGATCCAATTAACCTATCAACATGTCTTTGGAGTGTAGAAGGAAACCAGACTACCTGGAGGAAACCCATGCAGGCACAGGGAGAACATGCAAACTCCAGACAGGTAGTGCTGTGGTTGGGATTCCAACCAGTGACCCTCGTACTGCCAGGCGGAAGTGTTTGTTTCTTTTCTATTAGCTCAGAGTAATTGAAAACAATCAATGTAATATATATTACTTCAAGGTGGCCAAATCACTCCCTAACAATGTAAAATAGAGAGTACCCTGTAAAAAAAAAAGAGAAGAAATCACCTTTTCAGCAGATGCTCTGTTGAAATTTTTCACCTTTGCAGAACCTTGAGTGCCACTGCTTTCCAGTGGGTGTGTCAAACAGTACGTTCACCGCTGACTGCTGTGGTTCTTCCTGCCAACCCCTACATCATTATGTATTCTGTAGCATGGGCGGACTGACAACTCATGGGGCCCCTGGGCAATAGGGGATCATGGGGCCCCTGTGTCCTTGCCCACACCCAAAAAAGCCAATGAAAGGCACCAGGGGCATTTCATGGGGCCCCCTACTGACACCAGGCCCTCGAGCAGTGCCCGAGGACCCAAATGGTCAGTCCGCCCCTGTTCTGTATTGATGTGGGGGTTTTCAGAAATAACCACAGCCTGTGGTGGAGGGCCAGAAGATCGACACTGCCAGAATTGCCAGTTTCTGAAGAATCTGACATGGAAAAGCTCATGCTCCCTACTATGCCCCAGCACGGGTCCTTCTCTACAGCATGCTGGCAGATGACATCGTCACATATCTGGTTGGACGGTAAAGTGACAGGAGGGCTTCCCTTGTGGCTCTGGTCTGAACACCCCTAGATATGGTGACAGGGCCTGCAAGGCACAAAGCAGCACTATTGCTGATCAGGGTTGGTAATAGTTGCCAGTGGAGGTGGTCATCAAGGACTACATCTAGGCAGTCCCAGATAAGTCTTATGGGGGATTTGCAGCTGGCAGTCTTTATACCCATGGTGGCATGATGCAAGGCATGACCTGTGGGGGAAGGTCTGGAAGACAGCAGTGTCAAGTTCAAGGCATAGCTGAGGTCATGCGCAGGTACAGTATGTAGAAGAGAGATGTTGGCTGGAGCCAAGATTATACACAGGTAAGTGACAAGGAATGGATGATGTGGCCTGGAGCTGGGCTGAGGTCAAGCAGTAAAAATGGAGACAGTAGAGAGGAGCCAGGCCAGGGTCATACACAAAAGATCACATGGAAGCAAGGTCTTTCAATGGGCTGAGGTCACGTTCAGAAATCAGGCAGAGGGAAGTCCAAGGGTAAGCCAAGTCGATAGCAGGCAATGAGAGTATCAGAATCAGGATACACAGGAACAAGGATCGCGGACTACCTGAAGATCATCCAGCAATTACCAACTGGCGCTTGGGGCCAGTTCTAGAATTGGATGTGCACAAACATGCACCAGTATGTGCAGATGTCCACACAATACATGCATGTTGCCGCTCAAAAGCATGTACCCATGCAGACTACTGGCAGAGGTTCCCAACCTGCGTATTGGCACATGTGCACCTCCATTCTCGTTAGGTTTCTGAAAGACAGGATTTTGTTCCCAGGATGTATCTGCCTACTAAAAAACACCAACTAAAAGATTTGAATCTCCTTTTGTTTTGATACACCTTGAATTTATTTGGGCTTTAAAATACAGACCTCAAATTATTCACCCTGGTTCAGGCAAATTACATAAGGGAATTTATTGGCTCTCTAGTAGACAAAGATCAAGTTGGACTCATAACCTACTGTAGAAGAAAGTAGGCAGTCTGCTGAAGATCCATATCAAAAATGTATTGTCAAAAGAGGCAAATAAAGCCACACATGATCAAGATGTTAATGTGTTGCCATTTCTATTTCAATCATGTGTGGAATTAAAGTGGATGGTCAGATAAATTATTAAATCCAACCCGTTACTCAGGCAACTCTTACAAACCTTTATTTGTTCTTCTACTAAATGTAGAAAAGGCCTTCAACAGCCTCTCCTGGCCTTCCATGTTGGCAAACCTTTGCATATTTGGCATATCGGAAAATTTCATCCAAACCCTACAATTCCTCTATTGAAGCCCACTAGCATATTTGAAATGACTTAGTTCTCAGCCAACCCCCAGGACTATTTGGCAGGAAACAAGGAAAGGTTGTCTTTTCCTGCCATCACTTTTAAAGTTTTTAGTGGAATGCTTGCCGCTTTATTTTTGAAGAACCTCTGACATCAAAGGATGCAAGGTTGCCAGAAAAATGTATATAGCCTACTATTACCACCAACAGATCCCAGTCTATCTATTTTGAACTTTCTTTAGTTATTGAAAATGTTTGTTCTTGGGTTTAGACACGCTTTATGGTAACAAATTCTTTCCCTCATTGTATAGATCGATGACCTGAGGAGGTGTAATTTTCCCATTGGTTCTTGGTTGGGAAGTATTTCCGCAATTAAGATGACTTTTATCACCAGAATTATTTAGTTCTTCTGAGTTCCCCAATTCCTGTGCCACGGTCTGCCTTCCTGAAGCATAAGATATCTCATTTTTTGGTGTAGGTAAGTGTTAGCTTCTGAGGAGTCTTCAAGCAGCTCTATCTCTTCAATAAAGCAAAGATCAGTGCGCAGGCAGCAGGAGAAGTGGGCACTACCTGTCTCCTTTTTAGGGAGTGCTAACAATTTTACAAAGGGCTTCGAAAAATAAAAACTGTTGTGTTTATGCTACTGACTGACTGCATCTTATATGCATCAGAGGACTGGATGAAGCCTGGAAGGAACAGAGGATGCATGGGGGAGCAAAGGAGGTATTGAGGTGACTGAGAAGACAATGGAGTCTTTAATAGAGAAGACAAAAGACAATGGAGGACTGACAGTGAATGGTCATGCATACCCACAATTTTTATAAATGGCAGCATTTGGTGGCCTGTCCACCATTGATAATGTCCATTTATGATTGGCCATTATCAGTGATTGATAGTGTTTACTATAGCTGTAGCCTAATGCTGACCAAACACAAAACACTCAAAGATTCCTCCATCCAAACAAACAAGGTAAATGGAGATTCCCACTTCCCAACTGGGACATTATATTTTGACAGCAGCATTCACTGCTAAGACATTGTATTTTTACAGCAGCATTTCGGTTGGCTAAAACCACTGATAAAAATTTTCCATTAATTCCCTTTGACAGAAGTTGATCAAACGGTTGACTTCCATTGATCGAGGACAGCCACACACTATAGAAAGAGCTGGTTGTACCACATCTCCACCATTTAGGAGAAGCCTTGTATTTTCAACAAGGAATACCAGGATTCTTTTAATTAGGTAAGGTGGAGAGGCGGGCAGATGTCATCACAATCTCTACCTTGGCCAATCAGTGTTAGCCTTATATTCACTGAAAAAAACAAGACTTCTCCTAAATGGTGGAGATGCGGTACAGCCGACTCTCCCTACTGTACAACCTGGAGCAGAGGGGAAGTCTATTGTACCGAGCTGCTTATTATACATAGCACAAGCTACTAGGCTTAGATGCTGAAAAAGGCTGGTGAGATCTGAGAGACCTGGAGCAGTTGGCAAAAGAAGAGCGCTCCAAATTTCCAGTAGAGGTGGAAGAAACTCATTGATGGTTACAGGAAGCCATTGATGTCAGTTATTTGTTCCAAGTGGTGTGCTACCAAATATTAAATTGAGAGTGCCAATAATTTTGTCCATTTTTGGGGTTTTTCGTGAAATGCGTCAGATTTGGCTTTTTGTTTCTGCACTTTTTTGTTTCCTACCAATACAAACAAAAGAAATAAACATTAGAATGCCGAAACATCTGTAATTGCAGCAATTTTTGTGGGCGAACTGGTGCATTATCTGACAGAAATGCAGGGGGGGCAAGATTTTTGGACATGACTGTATGTAGACCATAGCGCTAGCAATCCACCCCTCTGACAGAACCTCTGTACCTGACCGCCACAGTCTCCCTGCCTGAATTGGCTGCTTCTCCTTCTTTACCTTTCTCTTCACTACTCAGAAAGGTAACATTAGGCACACCCTTTGCTCCCCATTCCTATACACTGTAGGATTTGGCAAACGTACAAAACTTTTCCTGGTAGTTTCAAAACCGACATACCAACTCCACAGTTTATCACACAGTCAGCGTTAGGCCTCATGCACACTATACATTATAAAAACACCAGTAGGATTAGCTGTAGAATGTTTTAAAAAAAACTTGATTATTTTTGCGTTTTTTAGCGTTTTTGCATTTGCTTTTTTCAGCGTTTTTTTAGTGTTTTCCAGAGTTTACGCTTTTTAGCAAAGTTGTACTCCCACAAAATCTTCAGGTTCAAAAACGCCCATAAATGCCGTATAGCTTCGTTTTTTAGTGTTTTTCAGCTTTTATCGGCGTCTTTCAGCTTTTATCAGTGTTAGAGCATTTTTACAGCTAAAAAACTCTTCTTGAAACCCACTAGTTCGTCCTCATGCACACTGGACGTTTTTACACCGGCTGTTATTGGCTTTTGACTTTTTTTACTACAGCCAGTAAACCCCCCAGCATGTTATCCTCGGTGTCCATACACACATAGACTGGAATCAGCATTTTTTGGATGGAAAAAACCCCAGGACTAATGGGCTTCTAGAGGAGTGTTTTAGCTGTTAAAATGCTCTAACGCTGAAAAACGCGATAAAATGCCGCAAACCAGCATTTTTGGTCATTTTTTTGACCAAAAAATTATCTTCATAAAAAAAATGCTAAAAAACGCAAATGCAGAAAAATGCGGCTAAACGCTAATGCAAAAAAACTTAAAAAAGCTGAAAAAAACCTCACGTTTTTAACATGACTTTACACAGCTAACGTTACCAGCATTATCAAAACGTCCCGTGTGCATGAGGGCTTCTGGGGTTTTTTTCCAGCCAGAAAACGCTCCTGCAAAAAAACGCTGATTAAAGCCTATGTGTGCATGAACACATAGGATAACATGCTGGGGGGAGTTTACTGGTTGTAGAAAAAAACACCAGAAACCAAAAACAGCGGCTGTAAAAATGTTCCGTGTGCACAAGGATTTAGGTTGGGAAGAATTCTTTAGGGCTCTGCTGTGGTGTTTCATACCTTTATCTTGTAATAGTCCCCATCTCTCAGTGTTCAACATAATAAAAGTCCAGCTCAGGGTCCCACCAAGGGGTGACCCGCTTCACTGTAATCTATGTAATCAATGTATCCCTGTGTACAGTCTCTTTCCTTCCCATGACTAATCTCCGAAGAAGAGTTCTGAGACCCCCCCCCTTTACGCCTAAATACCCCCGATCAGGGGCGGACTGACCATTTGGAAACTCGGGCACTGCCCGAGGGCCCGGGGTCAGTAGGGGGCCCCATGAGATGCCCCTGGTACCTTTTTCATAGGCTTTTTTGAGTTTGGGCAAGGACACAGGGGTCCCATGATCCCCTATTGCCCGGGGGTCCCATGAGTTGTCAGTTCGCCCCTGCCCCCGATACAAGACCCTCAACAGGCCAAATAGCAGATACACCACAGCAAGTTAACCTTTACATTGCCACAGAGTAACTTGAATGAAAAGCATATGACAGTATTAGCACCTGCCTACAAATATGTTTTTTTTTCAATCATTAGAGAGCAAAAAGTCCATGAACAACGCCAACAAGACGCAAGTAGATGTGTTTGAACTTTCTGGTCTAACAGATGACAGAGAATTTGCTCCTTTCCTCTTCATCTTCTTTTTACTTGTTTACATGATAACTGTATGCGGAAATATTGGAATAATTGCAGTTGTTCAAATCTCGCCCAGCCTTCACACCCCAATGTACTACTTCTTGAGTTACCTCTCTGTGGTAGACCTATTATACTCCTCAGTTGTTACCCCCAAAATGTTGTCCGATCTCCTGTCTGACAAGAAATTCATCTCATTCGTTGGTTGTGCCCTTCAGTTCTACTTCTATGTTGCTCTGGCCAGTGTGGAGGTCTTTGTCCTTTCCATCATGGCATATGACCGATATGTTGCTATCTGCCACCCTCTGCACTATGTCCTAATAATAACCATGAAGAAATGTCTTGGCCTTGTCCTTCCCACCTTTTTTATTGGGTTTGTGCAGTCATCAGCACAGACCAGTTGCATCTTCAGTCTCAAATACTGTCGATCAAACATTGTAGACCATTTCTTCTGTGACCTCTCTCCGGTGGTTAACTTGTCCTGTTCGGAAACCCGCACTTGCACCATCATCAGCCTTTTCTTTGTGTGTTTTTGTACCTTAAGTTCAATTACAACCATCCTGGTCTCCTACGTCCTCATCATTTCTTCTGTCTTACGGATAAACTCTACAGCTGGCAGGAGGAAAGCGTTCAACACGTGCTCCTCACATCTCATGTGTGTTACCATCTTCTATGTTACAGTTTTCTGCACTTACCTTCATCCATCCTCCACTGCCCTCAAGAAACAAGACTTGGTGGCTTCTGTCTTCTATGCAGTGGTGACCCCAATGATGAATCCTCTTATCTACAGCCTAAGGAACCAGGAGGTGAAAAAGGCCATCATAAGACAGGTGAAGAAGAGTCCTAAAGAACCTACATGACAGTGTGATTCCTATCCAGCTTAAATGTACCTAGTTCAAGATGTTAACAATGGAAACCTGTGTGGAGAGACTTCTGACTTCACTGGCTTTATGCTTGTGGGTCAATGACTGATGCCAGAGAAAGAGTCTAGAATGAGTTAGACCGTAAATGTGTTTAGCCAGTACATTTTTTTCAGGATAGGTTTCCTGGAATATAAAATATGAAATTGTATATATATTTAAAGAAATAGGATGAGCTTATATTAGGTCATTTTGTGAGTACACATTAAAGCTCAGCTCCAAGCAAAGTTTAAAAATTTAATCCCCTCTGTTTAACCACCCCATCATTCACTCACCCCTCCAGTTTTTTTAAGTAAAACCTTTTGAATTTCTTTGATACTTTCCTACTGTACATCCACCAGCAACATCAGTTACCACCGCCGCTTGTAGAAGTTGGTGGATATGCCATGCTGCAGTGCACCCATCCTTCTCCCCTTTGTCTTCAGAGGACCTCACGGATGGAAAGCCAACACTAAAAGGTCTACTTATAAAAAAAAAGAGATGCATTTGCACAGTTGCTATTGTAGCACTACCCTCGTGAGGGCCGCTGTAAGATATGGGCCCCCAAAGGTTGCCCTGACCTTGAAAGCCACCTGACACCTCTGACACCCTGCGTTCAGACATAATACACACAGGAAGCAACTGCACAGACACTTGAATGCAGTAATGTAATTGAGTTTTTAAACTCAAACTGTGAGCGCAGGTGAACTTGGCACGTATGAACACAATAAAACAAACAGTGTTTCAAATATGCTCAGTAGGGAGCCTTTGACTTCAGGTATAAAAAGGAAAAGAAAGACTTTATGGTGTCATCCTGCTCCCTTAGAGTCCTGATGTCACAGGTCCTGGAAAAACAGCACACAATGTAACTTGAATTAAAGAGCTATACTATGAACAATTCTAGTCCCAAGTCCCCCTTTAACATATGCACCAGGATAGGCACTGAATCCTCGGCTTGAGGAGTGTCAAAGAGAGTCTTGGTGGAAAGAATATCCTAGGTCTTCAGCTAGCTCAGTAGGGGCCAGAAAAGATTGCTGTGCAATGGCAACCAGCAATCGTAGATATTTTGGCATAGATGATTCCAGGAAAGGATCACAAACTTGTGAGCAGGTGTGGGGTATAAAAGATGTCTGCATAGTGTCCCTTATTGAAGAGTGTACACAGTGTGGGCTTTAACCCGCTGAACAATCCTGATGATACCAAGGCTCAAGGGATCCTGGATGTCCTGGAAAGCTCCTGCAGAATCTGCAACCAGCGTGGCATGCTCGGCCTAGCACCTTGTGACACTGGGATTCTGCTGTAGCTGAGACGGCGATGAGGCTCGCGTCTTGGATCAGTCACTTCTGCCAACAGGAGGCTGTGAACAAGTGGTCTGCTGGCCAATCTGTAGCTCGCATGCCAAAAACTCTCTACACTTTCCGGACTGCACGGTCTACTCAACTCTCACCGGGTCCCGGCTTCAGCCCATAGCCCCAAGAGGTAGAGCATTCTTCGGAAGCTGATATACAGTATCCTCTCCCAGCATTCACTTCTCCTCCAGCTAATTGGAACCTGTAGTCCACAGCAGCATCAGCTCCTTGCAAGTCTTAGCCTTCTGGACTACATGTCCCACAATCCCCTGCTTGTTGGATCCTCCTCCCTTTCTTGGTGCCCCTGAACACATAGTCACTATTACAACTAAACACCAGAGGGGGGCATTAGGTCACCACAATTCTTATTATGAATGTCTTGCAATGGCATAGGTAGGTTGACCAGCACTGGGCTACATCACGAATAATCACCATAATGTGTCTATTGTGTTTATCAGCTCCATCCAGTGGCCATAATACTGTATTTTCCTGATTGAGGCATTGCAGGGAAATAGTACAATATGGCCACTAGATCAAACTAATGATCATGCAAAAAAAAAACCCCATATTAGACACATTATGGTGATTATTTGTGACAGTTGTGGCATTCCCTTTTTAATTTTTTTATATAAATAGACCCCTAAGACATCAGTAACATGTATAGGTGGTGCTTTTACACGACTTGTACTATTGTTCTAGAACAACCGTTGTATATTGCAAAATGTTTAAATAAAGAGTTAAAAAAAACACAAATATGTTGGGTTGGTGGAGCGTGGTGTGGTGTGCAGAAAGTCCCGATTTACCAAAAATGATGTATTGCAGAATTAGTAAAAACAGTACAACCAGGCCTGGGGTCCAGTGCACTCCTTTGCCTTTAAGAGGGGTGGCTCCCTCAGGTCCACCTGCCCTTGATCTATCCATTAAATGCATGTGCCTCTACTATGGGGACTCATAAATTTTAGAGTTAGGACCACAGATGATCAGGGTGCCGTGTCGTGGCTCTGTGGCTTACGTATGTATTTGCAAATGTGTGCTAACTAAACCCCTGTTATAAACGCATACTGTTAGACAGGTTAATTCGGTTGTTAGCAAGCTGGCTGGCAAGTTGTCCAAGAACATTGTTCTCTCCCCCTTTTTTTCACTATGTGATGCCTGTTTATGTGTCCTTGCTTCATAAGCCAGTTATAGACTTGGGCGGGTGGCCACTTTTATGCACACTGGCGGGGAAGCTTCCCTGACCCAGACACTTACAACAGTTCAGTGAGGAAACAGTGGGATGCAGGTTCCATGCTGCAGATGGCATTTGTCACAAGGAGGGAAGTGTGGCCTGGCTAGTCCAACCCAATGGGGAGCTTCCTAAGAAGGTGGATGTAAACCCCATTCTTTCCCTACTCCACCAGGAACCTATCTCTGCTGCTAATGCTGTCCCTGACAGACGGGTGGCCTGTCCCTACACTAGCACATAAAGTGCACCAAAACCTGGGGGCAGAGTCTTAAAAAGACTCCGCTTGACCCAGGATGGCTGCCAGGGTCGAGGCTGCGAGGAAGTCATAGAGGAACCCGGTTTCCCATCACTTCCTCTCCCAACTGCCTTGCCATAGTGGTCCAGTGCCACCTGCCGTGGAGACTGCAACAGCCTACAAATAAACCCCTAAGTGTCCACATTACCAAGGCAATGACATGGATGCAATACCGATACAATGGTTTGTCATCTATTTGCTGGAATGCCCACATGACAAAGGCTTTGAAATCAGACCACGATTTCCCAGCTTATTTCACAAAATATCATAAAATCAATTTAAACTGTTTACTTTGCAAAAAAGTGAAAAAGGTGGGACTAAGAAGAAGGTGAGCGAAAATTATTAGAAATAATTTAATGTTTAAAGTGAAGTTCCACCCAAAAGTGGAAGCTCCACTTATCTGCGTCCTCCCACCCTCTGCTGCCACATTTGGTAATTTTTTGCGGGAAGGGGGGGAGCGGGTACCTGGTTTTGACAGGTACCGGCTCCCACTTCCGGCTCAGCTCGCTGTGGCGAACGTAGCTGAAGTTCCCCCATCCCCACAGCCCTCTGGGACACTTCACAGGTCCCAGACGACTGCGGCCCATTCACAAAGCACACCGCGCTTCACGCATGCTCAGTGGGAAACTAGCTGTGAAGCTGCAAGGCCAATAATGAGGCACCATTCATCCCATAGACACAAACGATGGGGCACCATTCATCCCATAGACACAAATGATGGGGCACCATTCATCCCACAGATGCCAATGATGGGGAACCATTCCTCCAATAAACACAAACGATGGGGCACAATTCCTCCCATAGACACCAATAATGGGATACCATTATTCCCACAGATACCAATAATGGGGCACCATTCCTCCCATAGACACCAATAATGGGACACCATTCCCCCCACAGATACCAGTAATGGGACACCATTCCCCCCACAGACACCAATAATGGGACACCATTCCCCCCCACAGACACCAGTAATGGGACACCATTTCCCCCACAGACACCAATAATGGGACACCATTCCCCCCACAGACACCAATAATGGGACACCATTCCCCCTACAGATACCAATGATGGGGCACCATTCCTCCCATAGACACCAATAATGGGGCACCATTCCCCCCACAGACACCAATAATGGGACACCATTCCTCCCACAGACACCAATAATGGGGCACCATTTCCCCCACAAACACCTATGATGGGGCACCATTTCTCCCACAGAAACCAATAGTGGGGCACCATTCCTCCCACAGACACCAATAACGGGGCACCATTCTCCCCACAGACACCAATAATGAGGCACCATTCTTCCCACAGATACCAATGATGGGGCACCATTCCTCCCACAGACACCAATAATGGGGCACCATTCTTCCCACAGATACCAATGATGGGGCACCATTTCTCCCATAGACACAAATGATGGTGAACTATTCCTACCTTGAATGCCAACAATGGGGCACCATTCCTTCCACAGATACCAACAATAGGGCAATATTCCTTCCATTAAAGCCAATGACGGAGCACTGTTTGCTCTCACCGACACCACAGCATTTTCTAATTCCACTGGCCACAGTCTGGCCCCTCTAAAGCCTCAAGGCCAGTAAACTGACCCTTTGTTCAGAAAGCTTGGAGACCCCTGCCGTAGACTGAATCCACAAGAGAATCCAATAAATATATCAGATCAGCTGATGGACAGGGGCCTTTTTCCAATTTGTGTATCTAAACCCAAGGGAAAAAATATATTGCAGATTGGCAGTTCATGGGTTTGGTGGCAGCAATAGTTTTATTTTGGCTTTTTTTCCTTTTATGATCCTGCCAGTAACACACTTCCTGTCCTAGGGTGACAACACTCAATCACTGTACTGTATCTATGGAGGAGCAGCATTGTCACCCCAGGACAGAGCTACAGAACATCATCCCTTTTCTTATCTCCATAATATGGTTAGGGTGTTCTGTAGTCCACACAGACAGCTGTATTGTATCTATGGAGAAACAGCATTGTCACCCCAGGACAGAACTACAGAACACTCTCCCTTTTCTTTTTTCCATAACATGGTGAGAGTGTACTGTAGTCCACAGGGACAGCTGAAAACAATGTAACTGATAAAAGCCAGCATAGGCAGAGAGCTTAGGAAGTCATCAACTGGCAAGATTTCTGGCAGGATCAATGGCTCTTTTTTACATTTATGGAACAGATATAACAAACACCTTTCTGTGGTATACTGTATTTACCAGACCCAAAGGGAGCAAGTTCATTGTTGGGTGTGCATACACTTTAACATTGCCCATGACATAGTGATACCAAGGGACGTATGTAGTAATTGGTTTCTTTGTGATTAATGTAATGATGGTCCCTGGAGAAGAAGGAAATTGTTTTCTTGGATAATTGGGTTTATTATATAAACACCTCCATACATACAGAAATATTAAGATACATAGATCCTACGTGTCAATTATATCTCTGAAAGGTAAGTGACCAAAACAGAACCCCCACCCCGATTCCTCATTATAGATTAATAGAATGGAGGGCATCCATATATACTCATTTTACAGCTGAGATATTATATATTCAAAAACAAAAATATGTGCTTTACTAGTAAACATCAAAACATTTGTTGTGAATGATATGTTGATATCGAAATTATGTCACTTTATGAATTTCTAACGTGTTTCCTGGGTCACCATCTACTTCTTCAGAGGAATATGCTCAAATATTTTTAATCTCAATTTTGTTACAAACATCCCAAGTGAGACCCAAACCGGCAAGGGTCACCCTCTCAAGAGGGTAAACTATCAACAGTGATCTTTTTAGCTGTCTGTAAGGAGGGAATCTTCCCAATGCCCACAAATGTAAGGAGCATTTCTCTAATTCAAGGGTCTGCAAACTTTCTAAACAAAGGACCAGTTTACTGTCCTTCTGACATTAAGAAGGCTGGACTGTGGCTAGTGGGGTTAGAAAATGACCCAGAATCAGTGGTCAGTAGGAGGAGGAATAGTACCCCATCTTTGGTAATAGTGGGAGGAACAGTGCCCCATGATTGGTGGCAGTGGGAGGAATAGTGTCCCATCAATGGTGGCATTGGGGAAATAGTGTCCCATTGTTGGTACATTGGTAAAAATAATGCCCCATTGTTGGTAACAGTGGGGGGAATAGTGCCCCATTGTTGAAACATTGGGAGGAATAGTGCCCCATGATTGGTGGCAGTGGGAGGAATAGTGCCCCATCATTGGTGGCAGTGGAAGGAAGAGTGCCCCATCATTTGTGGTAGTGGAAAGAATAGTGTCCCATCATTGGTGCATTGGGAGGAATAGTGCCCCATTGTTAGTACAGTGGGTGGAATAGTGTCCCATTATTGGTATTGGTGGGAGGAATAGTGCCCCATCATTTGGTATCAGTGGGTGGAATAGTGTCCCATCATTGGTGGCAATGGAAGGAATAGTGTCCCATCAGTTGTATCAGTGGGAGGAATAGTGCCCCATCATTTGGTATCAGTGGGTGGAATAGTATCCCATCATTGGTGGCAATGGAAGGAATAGTGTACAATCATTTGTATTAGTGGGAGAATTAGTGCCCCATCATTTGGTGTCAGTGGGTGGAATAGTGTCCCATCATTGGTGGCAATGGAAGGAATAGTGTCCCATCATTTGTATCAGTGAGAGGAATAGTGCCCCATCATTGGTGTCAGTGGGAGGAATAGTGTCCCATCATTGGTATCAGTGAGAGGAATAGTGCCCCATCATTGGAGTCAGTGGGAGGAATAGTGCCCCATCATTGGTATCAGTGGGAGGAATAGTGCCCCATCATTGGTATCAGTGGGAGGAATAGTGCCCCATCATTGGTATCAGTGGGAAGAATAGTGCCCCATCATTGGTATCAGTGGGAGGAATAGTGTCCCATCATTGGTGGCAATGGAAGGAATAGTGTCCAATCATTTGTATTAGTGGGAGGAATAGTGCCCCATTGTTGGTACAGTGGGAGGAATAGTGTCCCATCATTGGTGGCAATGGAAGGAATAGTGTCCAATCATTTGTATTAGTGGGAGGAATAGTGCCCCATTGTTGGTACAGTGGGAGGAATAGTGCTTCATCTTTGGTGTCAGTAGTAGGAATAGTACCCCATCATGGTGTATTGAAACTTTTCTGCTTTGCAGAACTTTGAGCACCACTGCTTTCCATCATTTCTGGGTGTGTCAGACAGCATATTTCCCGCTGACTGCTGTGGTTCCTACTGCCAGCCCCTAAATCATTATGTCTTCTGTAGTGATGTAGGGGTCTTCAGGAATAACCACAACCTGTGGCAGAAGCCCAGGAGGTCTACATAGCTAGAAATGGCTGCTTTTGAAAAATCTAACATTGAAAAGCTCATGCTCCCTGCCGGTGGTAGAGTTCTAACTGTCG
Source organism: Staurois parvus (assembly GCF_062004578.1). Lineage (NCBI taxonomy): Eukaryota > Metazoa > Chordata > Amphibia > Anura > Ranidae > Staurois > Staurois parvus. The sequence goes on along the minus strand of NW_028318813.1, from coordinate 142,907 downwards.
GACCTTTTCAGAAAGACCACTGCTTCCATGCAAAGAGAGCAAGAGTCCTGCTTTACAGCATGCTGGCCATTGACATTGTCATGGACCTGGTTGGAGACAGAAGTGACAAGAGGTTTCTCTTGCGGCTCTGCTCTGAACACCCCTGGATTTGGTGACTGGGCATGCAAGGCACAACGTACCATGAGGTGCCAGAGATCCAGGTTGTTGATAGTTGCCTGTGGAGATGGTCAGCAAGGACTGTGCCTAGGCAGCTGACAGGAGTCTCAGGGAAGTCCCTAGGAGGATCTGCAGTTGGCAGTCTTTACACCCATGGAAGCATGATGCAGGGCAGGACCTGTAGGGAAGGTCTGGAAGACAGCAGTGCCGAGGTCAAGGCTTAGCCAAGGTCATGCATAGGTAAGTAGAGGAAAGGCATTGTCCAAAACCAAGGTCAAACAGGGAAGGTGGCAAGGAATTGATTGGAGAAGTATAGTCTGGAGCTGAGCCGAGGTTATACACAGGTAAGTAGAACAAAAACGTTGTCTGAAGCTGAGGCCATACACAGGAGGGTGACAAGGAATGGATCAAGGAAATATGGTCTGGAGCCGAGCCAAGATCATACACAGGTAAGTACAACATAGACATTGTCTGAAGCTGAGGCCATACACAGGAGGGTGACAAGGAATGGATCTGGGAGATATGGTCTGGAGCCGAGCCAAGGTCATACACAGGTAAGTACAACATAGACATTGTCTGAAGCTGAGGCCATACACAGGAGGGTGACAAGGAATAGATCTGGGAGATATATGGTCTGGAGCTGAGCTGAGGTCATGCACAGATAAGTAGAATAGAGACATTGTCTGAAGCCGAGCCGAGGTCACACACAGGAATATGACTGGGAATAGATTAGGGAGACATGGTCAGGAGCCGAGCCGAGATCATGCAGTATAGCTGGAGACAGTAGAGAGGTCAGGACATGCGTAGCCCTTCCATGTGCTCCTTGCTGCAAAGGCCAGGTATAGGTTGGGGCAGTTGTCATTTGTTAGTATTGTTGGTATATTGGTGAGGGGTGCACTGGACACCTTGGCTGCCATTATGCTATATGCTAGGTGTCCAGTGCACCCCTGTACCTTTAAGGAGCTTCCTCCAGGCTAACCTGCCCTCAATCTATCCATTATTGTACATGTGTTCCTACTATGCAGGCTCTCAAAGTGTATTGAGTTAGGATTGCAGACTATTGGGGTGAACGGAACTGTTAGACAGGACAATTTGGTTGGTTGTAGGCTGGTTGGTAAGTTGAGCTGGGAAGTTTTCTTTGTTGTTGTTTGACACGTGTCACCCTTTCATGTGCTCCTTGCTGCAAAGGCCAGTTATAGGTTGGAGCAGTTGCCGTTTGTTGGTAGACAAGTCAGAAGCCAGACCAGGGTCATATATGAAAGATCAAGTGGAAGCAAAGTCTTTCAATGGATTGAGGTCACGATCAGAAATCAGGAAGAAAGAAGTCTGGGGGCAAGCCAAGCCTGTGACAGGTAATCAGAGTAACAGGATCTGGATAAAATGGAACAAGGATCATGGACTAGCTGATGATCATCCAGCAATAACCAGTCACTACTCCCTTCCTTAACCGCCTCCAGCCCACCATAAAAAAAAATGACGGGAGGGAGGCGGTACTCTCCTCCCACTCTAACCGCGTGTGCGAGCCCCTGGGGGTCGGTGGTGCGAGGTGTCCCTGGGACACAGCGGATCACTGACCAGTGGAAAGAGCCGATGATGTTGGCTCTGTCATGTGATCAGCTGTGTCCAATCACAGTGGCCGCATGTATATAAGGAAATACTGGTTACCTCACGAGAGGAGAGCCGGTAATCGGCATTCCTCAGAGGGGACATGTACACTGATCATCAGGGCACTAATGATCAGTGTAGCCCCATCAGTGCCACCTGTCAGTGTCCATCAATACCAGCTGTCAGTGCCAATCAATGCCACATATCAGTACCTACCAGTGCACATATCAGTGCCCACCTGAGCTGCCTTTCAGTGCCAATTATCAGTGCCGCCTGTCAGTGCTGCCAGTCAGTGTCACCTATCGGTGTGCATCAGTGCTACCCTTCAGTGCCCATCAGTGCCAGATATGAGTGCTGCCTTTCAGTGCCCATCAGTGATGCCTGTCAATGCCCATCAGTGCCACCTACCAGTGCCTCCTCATCAATGTCCATCAGTGCCACCTATCAGTGCCCATCACTGCAGCCTCATTAGCGTACATCAGTGAAGGAGAAAAATCACTTAATTACAAAATTTTATAACAGAAGGTAAGAAAAACTTAAAAAAAAAAAAATTTCAGTTGTTTTTGGTTTGTTTAGCAAAAAATAAAAAACCCAGAGGGGATTAAATATCACCAAAAGAAAGCTCTATCTGTCTCAAAAAAATGATAAAAATGTCATATGGGTACAGTGTTGCATGACCGCGCAATTGTCATTCAAAGTGCGACAATGCTGAAAGCTGGAAATTGGCCTGGGCAGGAAGGGGGTGAAAGTGCCCGGCAGGCGAGGGGTTAAATAGGCCGTTTGGCACCATTTCTGGAATTGGATATGCACAAATGTGCGCCAGATGTCCTCACAACACAAGCACACATGTTGCCATGCAAGCATGTGCGCCCACGCAGGTTCCTGGCAGAAGTTCTCAGTTCTGTTCTGGTTAGCATTCTGATAGACAGGCTTTCCTTCTCAGGATATGGCTGCAAATCTAAAGAAAAATAATTAACAAAAGATACCTCGAGGTCCTAATATTTTATGTATATCTCATTAATGTACCAAAGGGGGAGTCAGTGGTACAAAAATGAACCGATAAACTGGAGTAAAAGACGAAGTTTGGACTCCTCAGGATCTCTAAAGAACCTTATCTATAAGCAGTGGTCTCTTAAAAAGCAATACTCCACTTGATCCTTACAGACGACTTTATTTCACATAGTGAAAATTTCACACAATACATTAATAAAACCGCAAATTGTATCAAAAATATCTGTGTCCCCCCCCCGCGTTTCAATCGTATTATATGTGTCATATCATTGCCATAATCGCATCTCTTAGATTGTAAGCTCCCAGGATCAGGGCCCTCCTATCCCTCTTGTATTGAACTGTATTGTTGCTGTATTGTCTCCTGTTATATTGTAAAAGCGCTGAGCAAACTGTTGGCGCCATAAATCCTGTATAATAATAATAATATAAATCCTGTATAATAATAATAATAATAAATATACTGTACATTCATGGTGACCTCTACGAAGGGACTAAAAAACTCTCAGCATCCATCCATTATAAACTCCCCATCCAAAGAGCATCCACTTAGCGTAAAGGGCTCAACATTTTGCCCAAATATATAGCAATATGTTCATGGCTAGGGGTGTATTTACCACAAGGAATTTGCCTAGGGCGGCATTTTTCAGGGGGGGCAGCACTGCCCCTTGGAAGAAGGGACAGAAGAAAGGACACACGCGGCATGGGGACCTGGTGGGATCCAAGAGAGGCTGCGGGTTTTATGACGATGTATGCAGAGCCCGACTCTCGTTCCTGGGGATGTCCAGAGCTGTGAAGGTGAGTGTCTTTCTCTCTCTCGCCATGGGGGATGGTGTATGGGGGGCAGTGGTAGTGGAAGGTTCTCTCGGGTGGGAGGCAGGGGTGTTGTTGGTCAAAGTCAGGCTCTCTCTGTGGGGGGGGGGGGGGCGATGATTTTTGTGTTGCCTAGGGCAGCACAAAACCTAAACACACCACTGTTCATGGCAAAACAGATTTTGATACCCAAGTCCATATCATTGGTTAAGGAATCGAACATTCATTCCCATCAGCACAGAATTGTCCTCCAACCGTTTTACTCCTACCAAAGCTGGTGGTGTGCCATCAGGGCCGTGGATAAGGGGGTACCACCAGCCCTCCTGTATGGGATTCCAGGCCAGCATGGGGGCCCAGGCAGCTGGGTGAATTGGATGTGGACAGGGAGGGTGATCAGCATGGTGGGGGAGTAATTACTGGAGGTTGATCGATGTGGCGGGGTGGCAATTACTGGAACCGAACCCCTGTATGGCTCTCTCTGCAGCAGCTGAAAGTTGGCTTTCTCTCCTCTCCTTCTCACTGGCTTTCAGCTGCTGCAAAGAGAGCCATACTGGGGATCGGTTCCAGTAATTGCCACCCCACCACATTGATCACCCTCCCTGTACACCATATGTTCCTCCCTGCTGCACAGCCCCCACCCCGTGTGCCCCCACTCCCGCAGTGGTGCCATCTTCTCTCCTCCCCACGAGCAGTTGCAAGCACACAATAGAATCCTTCAGGAGAGAGGAAAGGGTCACATTTTCCAGCCCCTTTTTTTTCGGAATTGACACAATGAGTGATCTGTACTGATTACTGTGTTCATTCATAATTGCAATTCTATGCATAAAGCATAGAAAACTGAGTGGGGGGGTTTAGAGCGGGGGGCCCTGTCAGGTTGGCTATATGGGGCCCTGTGGTTTTTAACAGCAGCCCTGTGTGCCATGATATACAACCGGGGAATGTGGTGTAGAGGAGGAGGATGAACATGTTGTTCAGGAGGATACACTGCCACAATGGATCGAGATCCGAAAGATCACCCCCATCTAGTTGTTGGAAGGCAGCCTTTCATCCAAACCTCCCTCCCACTCCAGCAATAGGTGCTATTCTACTCCACATAGCAAAGAGGACTTATGGATAGGAAGACTCCTCACAGAAAGGGTCAATAAATATCAACTAACAAGTCCACCGTGGAACACTTACTGCTGAGCCTATATGCATTCATACAATGAGAGGGTAGTATTGGGGCCAATGAAGAGGATAGTTAATACTTATCAGTCCAGGAGCAGGTATCAGATAGCGAACCCTGACCTCTGTCTGGACATTGTCCTCATCTTATCTCCTGATATGACATATTGTCTGCACATGCTCAGTTTGGTGTTTATTGCTAGAGAGGGTTTTTTTTTTTTTGGGAGAGTGCATGTGATCAGCACAGGGTCAATCACTGGAATATTGGTGAGATTATTGCCCAAATAAAGCCATGTGGCCACGTAAGGCTTCATTCCCCATCCATTTGCTTATGTGGCCAGGGATTCCCAGCCATATAGGTGAATTGGCTGGGTGACATCATTGGACGGTAAGGACGCAGTGACTTCTGCTTCTATAGCAACCATTGACAGCTAGAATAGTGGTGAGATTATTGCCCAAATATAGCCATGTGGCCTTGTAAGGCTTCATTCCCCATCCATTTGCTAATCTGGCCAGGGATCCCCGGCCGTGTAGGTGAATTGGCTGGGTGACATCATTGGATGGTAAGGACGCAGTGGCTGCTGCTTCTATAGAAACCATTGACAGCTAGAAGCTGTCACGTCCATCCAGTCCAAATCTTCTAAATGAACATCCTAACAGCCAGTGGCTGGTCCTAACTGACGTTCGGACTGAATGCTAAGCTCATCCCTTCTCTTGACATTGACCATGTTCTCCCGTAAAAAAAGCTGACATCAGATTTAGAGAAGGAGGCTTTGGAACAGTTGTTGCTAGCTAGTCACATACCTTTTGCAGGCCATGTAGTAAAAGAAATTTGTTTGGTTGCCTTATTATTGTAGAAATCTTGCCCTCAGAGCTTCTGGTCATCCTGGCCGGCACTGAAATTAACCCTGTATACCCAAAACAGTCCTCAGGCTGTAAAAATCCCAGTGGTCTCTAGTAACGTACTGACTATTCTGACAGCTTTCCTACTACCTTTCCTCCACTAGATGGAACAAAAGTCAACCAGTTCAGCAGGAACCGGACGAATTTCGATCCATCTATGTCTTGCTCTCAGAGCTTCTGGTCATCCTGGCCAGCACTGAAATTAACCCTATATACCCAAAACAGTCCTCAGGCTGTAAAAATCCCAGTGGTCTCTAGTAACGTACTGACTATTCTGACAGCTCTCCTACTACCTTTCCTCCACTAAAGCCAGCCATAGATGGAACAAAAGTCAACCAGTTCAGCAGGAACCGGCTGAATTTCGATCCATCTGTGGGCAGGCTGGTTGTACAGAAGTTGGGTTTTTTCTTTACAATCAGTGCTGCCAGCTATAGCCGGTAACACTGCTCATTGAATTCTGATAATGGGAACTCTCCCTGCTTTCAGAAAACAATAGCTCAGTGGGAAGGATTCCCCCATCAACACCGACTGTGTTGATGGGAAAGTTGAATTTCGATCCATCTGTGTCTTGCCCTCAGAGCTTCTAGTCATCCTGGCCAGCACTGAAATTAACCCTGTATACCCAAAACAGTCTTCAGGCTGTAAAAATCCCAGTGGTCTCTAGTAACGTACTGACTATTCTGACAGCTCTCCTACTACCTTTCCTCCACTAAAGCCAGCCATAGATGGAACAAAGGTCAACCAGTTCAGCAGGAACCGGCCGAATTTCGATCCATCTGTGTCTTGCCCTCAGAGCTTCTAGTCATCCTGGCCAGCACTGAAATTAACCCTGTATACCCAAAACAGTCCTCAGGCTGTAAAAATCCCAGTGGTCTCTAGTAACGTACTGACTATTCTGACAGCTCTCCTACTACCTTTCCTCTACTAAAACCAGCCATAGATGGAACAAAAGTCAACCAGTTCAGCAGGAACCGGACGAATTTCGATCCATCTGTGGGCAGGCTGGTTTTACAGAAATTGGGTTTTTTTCTCTACAATCAGTGCTGCCAGCTATAGCTGGTAACACTGCTCATTGTATTCTGATAATGGGAACTCTCCCTGCTTTCAGAAAACAATAGCTCAGTGGGAAGGATTCCCCCATCAACACCGACTGTGTTGATGGGAGAGTTGAATAATTTTTTTTCCGCTCAACCTGCTGGGGGGGCCCCATCAAAATGTTGCTATGGAATCCCATTAACTGTAGCTATGCCCTTGACTAGATGTTCTGTAGGACAAACACATCCAGCTTGTGCAACCTGTCATTAGAACATAACAAATATGTTTATTTCAGTCGTCTCAGAGCACAAAGTCCATGAACAACGCCAACAAGACGCAAGTGATGGTGTTTGAACTTTCTGGTCTAACGGATGACAGAGAAATTGCCCCGTACCTCTTCATCTTATTTTTGCTTATATACATGATAACCATTGGCGGAAACATTGGAATGGTTGCAGTTGTTCATATCTCGCCCAGCCTTCGCACCCCGATGTACTACTTCTTGAGCTATCTCTCTATGGTGGACCTCTTCTACTCTTCAGTTGTAACTCCCAAAATGTTCTTCGATCTCCTGTCTGACAAGAAACTCATCTCATTCATTGGTTGCGCTCTTCAGTTCTACTTCTATGTCGCTCTGGCCAGTATAGAAGTCTTTGTCCTGTCCATCATGGCGTACGACCGATATGTCGCTATCTGCCGCCCTCTACACTATATCCTAATAATGACCACAAAGAAATGTCTTGGTCTTGTCTTTCTTACTTTTTCTGTTGGCTTTGGGCACTCATCAGCACAGACTGGTTGCCTCTTCAGTCTCAAATACTGTCAATCCAATATTGTAGACCATTTCTACTGTGACATCTCTCCTCTGGTCAGGTTGTCCTGTTCCGAAACCCGCACCTGCACCTCCATCACTCTATTCTTCGTGTGTTTTTTTACCTTAAGTTCTCTGACAACCATCCTGGTCTCCTACGCCCTCATTATATCTTCCATTTTACGAATAAAGTCTGCGGCGGGCAGGAAGAAAGCGTTTAGCACCTGCTCCTCCCATCTCATGTGCGCTTCCATCTTCTATGTTACAGTTTTCTGTACTTACCTTCATCCATCCTCCACTGGCCAGGAGAAGCAAGACAAAGTGGCTTCTGTCTTCTACGCAGTGGTCACCCCCATGCTGAATCCTCTTATCTACAGCTTGAGGAACCAAGATGTGAAAAAAGTCATCATAAGATTGACGCGGAAACATCCCAATAAACATGTATGACTATTGAAGCTTAAATGTGCGTAGTTCAAGATGTGGTCAATAGGAACGTGTGCTGTGAGAAAGTCCTGACTTCGCCCACTGCATGCTTGTTGGTCAGTGACTCAAAAATTGGTCAGTGACTTTCATCAAAAGAGAGAACAAGAGGACTAGAATGAGTTAGACAGACAATGTATTTTTCTCAACATAGGTTTCTTGTAGAACGGAATATAAAATTGTATAGGTGTTCATATGAATGGAATCAGCTTACTGTATGCAATCCTGTGAGTGTGCGGTAAAGTGCATCAGCAAGCAAAGCCAAAAAGCTTAAAGTGGAACTTCACACTCTCAACTGTCTTTAATCCTTATGCTGCTAATATTAGTAAATAGATAGGAAGGTATATTATATTTACTTTACATTTCTTCAGTTCTTGGTTTCCATGCCTTTGCAAATGATGTCATACATCCCAGGAGTCTTTAGGAGGGGGGGGGGGGAACCTTCTCAGCTAAGCACACCCTCCTGCCTGTATGCCTGAGCTAAGGGCAGATTTATTTCAGATTCCTGTAGGTAAATAATTTGCCCTTACTTAAGATGGCCACAAGCAGAAACGCTCATGCGTGTGTCTGAGCTAATGGCAGATTGATTCCAGGAGGTAAATTCATCTGCCCTTACTTAAGATGGCCACAGCCAGAAACGCTCCTGCCTGTATGCCTGAGCTAAAGGCAGATTGATTCCAGATTCCAGAAGGTAAATTCATCTGCCCTTTCTGAAGATGGCCATGGCTAGAAACAATCCTGCCTGTATGCCTGAGCTAGGGGCAGATTGATTCCAGATTCCAGGAGGTAAATTTATCTTCCCTTACTGAAGATGGCCACGGCCAGAAACGCTTCTGCCTATATACCTGAGCTAGGGACAGATTAATTCCAGATTCAAGGAGCTAAATTCATCTGCCCTTACTGAAGATGGCCATGGCCAGAAACGCTCCTGCCTGTATGCTTGAGCTAAAGGCAGATTGATTCCAGATTCCAGGAGGTAAATTCATCTTCCCTTACTTAAGATGGCCACAGCCAGAAACGCTCCTGCCTATATACCTGAGCTAGGGGCAGACTGATTCCAGATTCCAGGAGGTATATTTATCTTCCCTTACTTAAGATGGCCACGGGCAGAAACGCTCCTGCCTATATGCCTGAGCTAGGGGCAGATTGATTCCAGATTCCAGGAGGTAAATTTATCTTCCCTTACTTAAGATGGCCACGGGCAGAAACGCTCCTGCCTATATACCTGAGCTAGGGATAGATTGATTCCAGGAGGTAAATTAATCTGCTCTTATTTAAGATGACCACAGCCAGAAATGCTAGAGGGGTGTTTTTCAAAGTGATTTTTTTCAGCAAAATAAAGCATGGAGACACGGATGGATGGGGGAGTTTGCTTTGAATATTAAAAATGAATCAAATAGTGTTTTTTCGTTTCGTACAAATTGGATCATGCTTCGCTGGGTTCTTTTTTTTCCCTTCCTCTGGATCAACCGTGGGTATAAGATTGTGTGTATAGTATTATATCATTTTTTCTTTCCTTCTTTTTTACTTTTTATTGGTCAAAATAGATGGACTTGTGTCTTTTTTCAACCAGACTATGTAATGTCAGAGTCTGCACATCCCCCCTTACATCAGAGTCCACAGAGTGCCCCTTACATCAGAGTCCACAGAGCACCCCTTACATCAGAGTTCACAGAGCACCCCTTACATCAGAGTTCACAGAGCACCCCTTACATGCGAGTTCACAGAGTACCCCTTACATCAGAGTCCACAGAGCACCCCTTACATTAGAGTCTGCACAGGCCCCCTTACATTAGAGTCTACACAGGCCCCTTTACATCAGAGTCCACAGAGCAAACTTTACATAAGAGTTCACAGATCACCCCTTACATCAAAGTTCACAGAGCACCCCTTACAGCAGAGCAGGGCTTTTTTTCCTCAGAAAATAGGTGCAGGGACTCAACCATGAGTACCCCCCCCAACTCCCCCCCCCGCAAACTCTCCAAACCGCATCAAATAGGGAGTATGGTCATAGTGCAGAGTTCTTAAAGAGGCATTAAATACCAGGAGTGCATTACATACAGAGTGCAGAGTTTGATGGGGTTACACAGAGAGTGCAGAGTTCAGGGGTGTGCTACATGCAGAGTTCGTGGGTGCTACATACATAGCGCAGAGTTCAGGGGTGCGCTACATGCAGAGTTGGGGGGGGGTGCTACGTACATAGCGCAGAGTTCAGGGGTGCGCTACATGCAGAGTTGGGGGGGGTGCTACGTACATAGCGCAGAGTTCAGGGGTGTGCTACATGCAGAGTTCGTGGGTGCTACATACATAGCGCAGAGTTCAGGGGTGCGCTACATGCAGAGTTGGGGGGGGTGCTACGTACATAGCGCAGAGTTCAGGGGTGCGCTACATGCAGAGTTCGGGCTTGTGCTACGTACATAGCGCAGAGTTCAGGGGTACGCTACATGCAGAGTTCATGGGTGCTACGTACATAGCGCAGAGTTCAGGGGAGCGCTACATGCAGAGTTCGTGGGTGCTACGTACATAGTGCAGAGTTCAGGGTGTGCTACATGCAGAGTTCGAGGGTGTGCTACGTACATAGCGCAGAGTTCAGGGTGTGCTACATGCAGAGTTCGAGGGTGTGCTACGTACATAGCGCAGAGTTCAGGGGAGCGCTACATGCAGAGTTCGAGGGTGTGCTACGTACATAGCGCAGAGTTCAGGGTGTGCTACATGCAGAGTTCGAGGGTGTGCTACGTACATAGCGCAGAGTTCAGTGGTGTGCTACATGCAGAGTTCGGAGGCCTGTTACGTACATAGCGCAGAGTTCAGGGGTGCGCGACATGCAGAGTTTGGGGGTGTGCTACGTACATAGCGCAGAGTTCAGGGTAAGCTACATGCAGAGTTTAAGGGTGTGCTACGTACATAGCGCAGATTTCAGGAGTGCACTACAAGCAGAGTTCGGGGGTGCGCTACATACATAATGCAGAGTTCAAGGGTCCACTGCATGCGAAGTTTGGGGGTGCGCTACGTACATAGTGCAGCGTTCAGAGGTGTGATACATGCAGAGTTTGTGGGTGCTACGTACATAGCGCAGAGTTCAGGGGTGTGTTACATGCAGAGTTCAGGCGTGTGCTACGTACATAGCGCAGAGTTCAGGGGTGCGCTACATGCAGAGTTCGAGGTTGTGCTACGTACATGGTGCAGAGTTCAGGGGTGCGCTACATGCAGAGTTTGTGGGTGCTACGTACATAGCGCAGAGTTCAGTGGTGTGCTATATGCTGAGTTCGGAGGCCTGTTACGTACATAGCGCAGAGTTCAGGGGTGCGCGACATGCAGATTTTGGGGGTGTGCTACATACATAGCGCAGAGTTCAGGGTAAGCTACATGCAGAGTTTAAGGGTGCGCTACGTACATAGCACAGATTTCAGGAGTGCACTACATGCAGAGTTCGGGGGTGCGCTACATACATAATGCAGAGTTCAAGGGTCCACTGCATGCGAAGTTTGGGGGTGCGCTACGTACATAGCGCAGAGTTCAGGGGTGTGCTACATGCAGAGTTCGAAGGTACGCTACGTACATAGCGCAGAGTTCAGGGGAGCGCTACATGCAGAGTTTGTGGGTGCTACGTACATAGCGCAGAGTTCAGGGGTGTGCTACATGCAAAGTTCGAGGTTGTGCTACGTACATAGTGCAGAGTTCAGGGGTGTGATACATGCAGAGTTTGTGGGTGCTACGTACATAGTGCAGAGTTCAGTGGTGTGCTATATGCTGAGTTCGGAGGCCTGTTACGTACATAGTGCAGAGTTCAGGGGTGCGCGACATGCAGAGTTTGGGGGTGTGCTACATACATAGCGCAGAGTTCAGGGTAAGCTACATGCAGAGTTTAAGGGTGCGCTACGTACATAGCACAGATTTCAGGAGTGCACTACATGCAGAGTTCGGGGGTGCGCTACATATATAATGCAGAGTTCAAGGGTCCACTGCATGCGAAGTTTGGGGGTGCGCTACGTACATAGCGCAGAGTTCAGAGGTGTGCTTCATGCAGAGTTCAGGGGTACGCTACATGCAGAGTTCGAGGTTGTGCTACGTACATAGCGCAGAGTTCAGTGGTGCGCTACATGCAGAGTTCAAGGGTGTGCTACGTACATAGCGCAGAGTTCAGGGGAGCGCTACATGCAGAGTACGTGGGTGCTACGTACATAGCATAGAGTTCAGGTGGTCCACTGCATGCAAAGTTTGGGGTGCGCTATGTACATAGTTCAGCATTCAGAGGTGTGCTTCATGCAGAGTTCAGGGGTGTACTGCATGCAGATTTCGGGGGTGCGCTATGTACATATTGCAGAGTTCAGGGTGCACTTCATGCAGAGTTTGGGGGTGCACTACGTACATAGTGCATAGCTAAGGGGTGCTCTACATGCAGAGTTCAGGGGTGTGCTACATAGTTAGTGCATACTTCAGTGGTGTGCTACATGCAGAGTTCGGAGGTGCGTTAAGTACATAGCACAGAGTTCAGGGTTGTGCTACATGCAGAGTTTGGGGGTGCACCATGTACATAGAGCCAAGTTCAGGGGTACGCTACACAGAGAGTGCAGAGTTCATCCTTCTTCCACAGCTGCTTACCTCTGCACCCCTCATCCACATCTCTCTTTCACCCCTCTTCTTTTCTAGTAGCTCCCCGCACACTACAGGTGGCTCCGCCTCTCTCACTTGCAGGGAGGTCATCCAGTGGGGGTGTCGGCATCTGCACTGCACTCGGGCCCCTACATCTCCCTTGTCCCCATCCTGCACTCAGTGGGAGCCATTCAGGAGATCAGATCCGTGGAAGCTGTTGGGAGACAAGCTGTCACTTGTAAACACAAAAGCCGGACAAGTGATATTGGTGATCCGGGAGCAGGAGGCCTAAGTAAGAGGTGGTGGAACCACCAAGTTCCAGCTGAAGTAAGGCCCTGAGGAGGAGTAATCTCCTGCCCCGTGGTGCTTGCAGAGTCCCAGTCATAGCACCATAACTGGTGCAGGACATACACCAAGGTAGTTGAACAGCTCAGGGGTATTTTTTCTACTGTAACTGACAACAAAACTGGGGGACCTTTACTTTTCTCATTGATACCGATACCTAGGTGAGGCTTTTCAGATCTCACTGACACCAATCCTGAGATGTTGTCACATACTTGGTAGAGGCTGAACTGACAAGAGGGTTCTCCCTTACACCTCCTGCCCCATTCTTCCCCCAAGATTGATGACGGGGTAGAACAGGATACAGAGTGGCACGGGCGCCTGCAGGAGCTCCTGGCCAGCAGAAGAACGGGTAGAAGCTGAGGAACAGGAACTCATGTTGGATGTTATCACAGGGCTCACACAAGCAGGAGGCCAGAACATGGTCAGACAGGCAGAAGATGGCAACAAATGGGCAGCAGAGGAGGTAGAAATTCAGAAAATGAGACTAAACAGGAGCCATTCCAAGGTCAGTAGATGGGTAGAAGATGAGCTGAAGGACAAAGCAAGGAGCGGACTCAAGAAGCAAGCCAGAGGTCAGGTACGGGAGGGATCGAGATCAAGAGTAGTCAGAAGGCAAAACCGGGTGTAGCACAAGAACAGGCAGGGTCTGGTCACAGGAGCTGACAGTCGCTCAGCAATGATGTGGAGCCCTGCTTGCTTTAAATAGGCCACTGGAAGCCAAAGTCTATTCAAATGTGCATGTTGAAGGCCCTGATTCTGTGCACAGTTCTGTGAACGTTTCTTCACGCATACGCAGATTTTTGAGCACCTGCAAAAGCTGAAAAGGCAGATAAGGGCAAGCAAAAGGCCGCATCCGACCCCGGGCTGTAGTTTGGAGGCCACTGCTGTAAAGAAAAGACCGAGTTTCTTGTCTTCCCCCCAGCCCGGACACCACCCCCCATTGACTTCTCCATCATGTCCAGCAACACCACCATCAAACCCACCCCGCAGGCCAGAGTACTTGGTGTCATTCTGGACTCCAACCTATCCTTCCAGCCCCAGGTCCAATCTTTAACAAACTCGTGCAGACTCCACCTCCGCAACATCGCCAAAATCTGCACGTTCCTAACCCCAGAAACCACTAAACAGCTCATCCACTCCCTCATCATATCACGACTCGACTACTGCAACTCCCTCCTCACTGGCCTGCCTCGCCGCTGGCTATCCCCGCTTCAGTCCATCCTGAATACGGCTGCCAGACTCATTCACCTTTCCAACCGCTCCATCTCCGCCACCCCCCTCTGCCAATCCCTCCACTGGCTTCCGATTGCGCAACGGATCAAATTCAAAATCCTAACACTGACGTACAAAGCCGTCCACCATACTGCCCCGAACTACATCACTGACCTAATATCCAAGTACCGCCCAGCACGCACACTCCGCTCCTCACAAGACCTCCTTCTCTCTAGTTCCCTGGTCTTCTCCTCCCAGGCCCGCCTCCAGGACTTCTCCAGGGTGTCACCCATCCTCTAGAACTCCCTGCCCCAACCCATCAGATTATCACCTACTCTCCTCTCCTTTAGGCGCACCCTGAAAACCCATCTCTTCAGGGAAGCCTACCCCACCCCCTGCTAACTTGCCAACCTCCTCCACTCTTCCTACCACTCCATCCCCCACAGCTATCTCCTCCTGTGCCACCATCCCCTCCCTCCTAGATTGTAAGCTCGAAAGAGCAGGGCCCTCGATCCCCTCATGTTTTGCATTGTATTGGTATTGTTCTGTCACATGTTCTGTCCCCCTTTGTAATGTACAGCGCTGAGCCAACTATTGGCGCTTTATAAATACTGTATAATAATAATAATAAAGACTTCACCCTGTATTCACCATCCATGTTTGTGTTACCTTCCAGTGGTCCATGCATCTACAACCAACTGTAGCCTATGTAGCTCTGCGTTTGGTACCAATAGATGAAATGGATGAATAGATTCTACTAGTTGGTCTTATCCATAAAGGAAGGTTTCACATGTTAATAAACTGTCCCTGGAATCCTTTGTATCTGGAAACACCAACATTTCTCACCTTAACTAACCACATTAGATAACTTTTAAGTGAAAGGAGGACAGAAGGAACCAATGAGCCACCTAAACAAAATGAGAAATGATTGTGTTTGTGTTCTCTGGACTAACAGACAATGAACAGCTTGCCCCAGTTCTCTTTACATTTCTGTTGAATGTTTACCTTGTTTGTGTTGTGTTTAACTTTGACATGATGTTTATAGAACTTAAAGCATCCAACCTCCACACTCCAATCTACTTCTTTCTTATGCAGGCTATAGATGGGGAGAAAACCAGCCGATTTTTCTTTAAAAAAACAAAAAAATCGGTCGTTCAAGCGGCCGACGTTACCAGGAACGGTAAAAAAAAAATCGGCCGATTTTCATCCCGTCTACAGCCGGCAAAAAGTGTCCCTGCAGAGAGCTCCGCTATTTCTTTGACAGTTTTTTGACATTTATAGTGGTTGCAACAATGTATCTATTTGTATCCATTTAGGATACAGATGTTTTTATTCGGAAACAAATAGATACATTGTTGCAACCGCTATATATGTCAAAAAACTGTCAAAGAAATAGCGGAGCTCTCTGCAGGGACACTTTTTGCCAGACTGGAATTCCTCTTCTTCTTCATCCTCTTCTTCTTCTTCCTCTTCTTCTTCTTCATCCTCTTCTTCAGCTTCTTCATCCTCTTCTTTATCTTCCTCTTCTTCTTCATCCTTCTTTATCCTCTTCTTCTTCATCCTCTTCTCCTTCTTCATCCTCTTCTTCTTCTTCATCCTCTTCTTCCTCTTCTTCTTCATCCTCTTCTTCTTCCTCTTCTTCTTCATCCTCTTCTTCTTTTTCTTCTTTTTGTCTTCCTCTTGCAGGTCACTGCTCATGCTCAGATTTTTTTATCGGTAAAAAGATCGGCCGATTTGCCCATAATTGCTGCGAAAATCGGCCAATCGGCAAAATCGGCCGATTTTTTTCCAACTTTACCGATAAAAATAATCTGCCAAAATACCGAAAAACGGCTGAACAATTAGCCCACTAACGATCCGAAAATCGGCCGATTTTATTTTCGGCCGAAAAATCGGCCGATTTTCGACCTTTCTATGGCCTGCATTAGTTACCTCTGTTTGGTGGACCTTTTCTACTCCTCAGTTATAGCTCCTTACGTCCAAGACAAAGTTAATATAGTTTTTTGGCTGTGTGGTCCAGTTCTTTTGCTTTGATGCTCTGATCGTTACAGAAGCACTTTTACTCTCGTGCGTGGACTATGACTGATATGTTGCTATCTGCTGCCCTCTACATTATGTTTCAGTTATGACCAACAAAAAGTGCTTGAGTCTCATTTTCCTTAGTTTTTCTTTTGGTTTCTTGCAATCTGTAGCACAAACCAGCTGTGTGTTTAGTCTTGAGTTCTGTGGCCCAAACCTCATAGACCATCTCTACTGTGAAATACCACCACTGCTTAACCTGGCCTGCTCCAGCACTCTGTGGTGTCATTCAATAACTTTCTTCTTTGTGGTTGCTTGTGGTGTAGGCTCATTGATGCCTATCTTGGTGTCATACTCTTTTATAGTTTCTTCCATTCTACAGATTAAATCCAGCAAAAGGAGACAGAAGACATTCGGTACTTGGTCCTCACAACTTGTGTGCATCTCTATATTCTATGGGGCTGATTTTTTAATTTACCTGAATCCTCCTAACAGTGCCCTTGAGAATCAAGACAAGCTAGCTTGTCATGATACCAATGCTGAACCTTCCTAGATATAGCCTAAGAAGCCAAGATGTGAAAAGGGTATCAAGAACGCACTTCACATAAATCACTGATATAGAGAGCTTGTGGTTGTAAGTTTCTAGAGTCTCCTAAGGTGGTCAAAACCAACCAAATACCAACCATTATTCGACAAGACAATATATTGCTCAATAAAGAATGGAGCCAGTTTATTCTATGCTCATTTTCCCAAGCAGGGGTTCTGCAAATGTATGGCAGGCCCAATACTTACTTCTTCTCCTTGAGAATAGGGAAGGACATTGTTGGTCAAAAGGGACAGATGTCTATCCTGCCATCATTCATAGGGAGACATCTTTCTATTCATGGCTAGCCTTTGTCTTCAAGAAAGTGTATTGGCTAAGTGCAATTCCTTGTTTATGGGTGGAGTTTCCACCAGGGATACTCTCTGTATGTTGGTTTTATGTTCTATGTGTTTTTGTGGGTTACATCCCACAATCCAAATTCCTAATGGTACAGTATGTCAATTAGCCTGCATCAAATTGGCCCTACTTTGTATATCTACATAAATGCAGGAACATTACAATGTAAGGTCTTGGTGAGCAGAGACTTATGTAAATGGAGCCTTTAAATCTGCCCTAATCTCTGAAGGATGCTCAAGGAAGTCTGTGTAATGACATACAGAGCATCTCTCATGTTATTTATGACTTTTAAAGTCTTTTTTTATTTGTTTGTTAAGGCAGAGAGATCTGATGCAGAGCCCCACGCATTTGTACAGCGATCACCATTAAAATATAACTAAAGGCAAAGCTTTTTCTTTAGTTTTGGATAGGGTGGAGATGTATCAGAACACCTGTCAGATTTTCACGTGTCCCCATGTTGGGTAGGTGCAGCGTGGTGTGGTGGCCAGTATGCACCCAGAGTCCCAATTTGCCAAAAACTATGTATTTTAACCGCTTCCCAACCGCGCTATAGCTGCACTGCACAGCACCACTGTCCAGTTCTGGCAGGGCGTCCATGGACATCCTCCCAGAAAGCGTCCCCAGCGGCGCGTACCCGGCACTGTCAGTGATTGCTGTGTTCTATGGACACAGCTGATCATGTGATGAGGTAAAAGGCTAATCACAGCGGCCTTTTACCACGTGATCAGCTGTGTTCAGTGACACAGCAGATCACAAAGTAATACGGTTACCGATTATCGGCAACACTTTCCTCACACTGGCACAGCATTAGGAAAGTACTGCGGATAACCAGAAAATGTGACAGGGGGATCTGCACTGATAATCAGTCAGTGCTGCCTGTCAGAGCCCATCAGTGCCACCTATCAGTGCCCATCAGTACCGCCTATCAGTGCCCATCAATGCCACCTATCAGTGCCCATCAATGCTACCTATCAGTGCCCATCAGTACCACCTATCAGTGCCCATCAATGCCACCTTTTAGTGCCCATCATTGCTGCATATCAGTGCATCATCAGTACCTCCTCATCAATGCCCACCAGTGCCGCCTCATCAGTGCCGCCTCATCAGTGCCCATCAGTGTTGCCTAACAGTGCCCATCAGTGCTGCCTATCAGTGCAGCCTCATCAATGAAGGAGAAAAATTACCTGTGTGCAAAATTTTATAATAGAAACAAAGAAAACCTTTTTTTAAAATAATTTTTTGCTCTTTTTTTGTTTATAGTGCAAAAAAATAAAAACCCCCAGTGTCGAGTAAATACCACCAAAGAAATTTCATCTGGGTACAGTGTTGCATGACCACGCAATTGTCATTCAAACTGCAACAGCACTGAAAGCTGAAAATTGGCCTGGGCAGGAAGGGGGTAAAAGTGCCCGGTAGGCAAGTGGTTAAAAGTAGTTCAGCAGTACAACCAGGCCTGGTGGGGTGGCTCACCGAACTGGGACCACTTAACAGAGCAGTGTAGAGACAGCAGTCTGTAGAATCAGTGTTGCCAAAACTGTCACGAGAAGCAGAAGGCAGCTTGGCTGGTCCAACCCAAATGGGAAGCTTCCTGGGAAGGTAGACATAGTCCCGGCCTCTCCTTCCTCTACTGGAACCATTCCCTATCGCTAGTGCTGTCCCTGACAGACGGGGAAACTGTCCCTAAGCTAGCCACTCATATAAAGCTCGATTAGAGTCTTAAATAGACTCTGCTTGATCCAAGATGGCCACCAGGGTCACATGGGACAAGAACATCCAACCGGATCACTGTTCCATGTGACTAAAGAAGTCATAGATAAATTTAGTTTTCCTCAAACTCCTCTCCCCTCTGCATTGCTGCTGTAGTCCAGTGCCACCTGCAGTGGGGAATACAGACTTCACCTGCCTACACCCTTTAGGGAGATTCCCCTTCTATTTGTCCTGTTTATCATTATCACCATAAATGAAAGTAAAAGAAACCACCGACAGCTGTATATTATGATTCTGTCCTTGGGTTTAAATTCACTTTAAGGGCAATTATGTCTTGTGTAGTTTAATATTTGGCTTACAGGTAAATGTCTATTAAAGGCTTATATCGATTAGGCAGCAGCTCCATAAATAAGTGTGTTGGCAGTTGTTATTGCCCCATCTAAGGTATTCCCCTCCTGTAGGGATGTCATAGGTACAGCTAGTGCCCATATATTGCCAGCTGTGGATGGGGTCCAGGAATAGTGGGGTATAGGAGCACTTAACCCCTGTACAGGACCATGTAATATGACGTGAAGAAGAGAGTGAGAATGCCTGGCTGGGCAGCAACAACAAAGGGGACAGATGTACAGTTGCAAGAAAAAGTATGTGAACCCCTTGGGATTACGTGGAGTTTTGCATGAATTGGGCATAAAATGTGCTCTGAACGTCATCTAAGTCACAACAATAGAAGAACACAGTCTGCTGAACATAATACTACACAAACATTAGATGTTGCCATGGTTTAATTGCACATAACATGTAAACATTCACAGTGCAGGGAGGAAAAAGTATGTGAGGCCCTAGCTTAATGACTTCTCCCAGAGCTAATTGGAGCCAGGAGTGAGCCAACCTTGACTCCAATCAGTGTGATGATATTGGATGTGTTGCTGACAGCTGTCCTGCCCTTAAAAAACACACACCTGTTTTGGGTTTACTGGTTTCAAGAAGCACTGTCTGATGTGAACCATGCCTCGCAGAAAAGAGCTCTCAGAAGACCTACGATCAAGAATTGTTGACTTGCATGAAGCTGGAAAGGGTTACAAAAGTATCTCCAAAAGCTTTGATGTTCATGTGTCCACGGTAAGACAGACTGTCTACAAATGGAGAAAGTTTAGCACTGTTGCTACTCTCCCTAGGCGTGGTCGTCCTGTAAAAATGACTGCAAGAGCACAGCGCAGAATGCTGCATGAGGTAAAGAAGAATCCCAGAGTGTCAGCTAAAGACCTACAGAAATCTCTGGCACATGCTAACATTTTTGTTGACACATCTACAATAAGGAAAACATTAAACAAGAATGGAGTACATGGGAGGACACCACGGAGGAAGCCATTGCTGTCCAAAAAGAAGATTGCAGCACGTTTGAAGTTTGCAAAAGAGCACCTGGATGTTCCACAGCACTACTGGCAAAATATACTGTGGACAGATGAAACCAAGATTGAGTTGTTTGGGAAGAACACACAACACTATGTGTGGAGAAAAAAAGGCACAGCACACCAACATCAAAACCTCATCCCCACTGTAAAACATGGCGGAGGGAGCATCATGGTTTGGGGCTGCTTTGCTGCCTCAGGGCCTGGACGGATTGTTGTCATTGATGGGAAAATGAATTCCAGAGTTTATCAAGACATTTTGCAGGAAAATGTACAACCATTTGTCCGCCAACTGAAGCTCCGCAGAGGATGGGTGCAACAGGACAATGACCCAAAGCATACAAGTCATTCAACAAAACAATGGCTGCAACAGCACAGAATATGCCTTCTGGAGTGGCCCAGTCAGAGTCCTGACCTCAACCCGATTGAAATGCTGTGGCATGACCTTAAGAGAGCGATTCACACCAGACATCCCAAGAATATTGCTACACTGAAACAGTTTTGTGAAGAGGAGTGGTCCAAAATGACTCCAGATCGTTGTGCAGGTCTGATCTGCAACTACAGGAAACGTTTGGTTGAGGTTATTGCTGCCAAAGGAGGGTCAACCAGTTATTAAGTTCAAAGGTTCACATACTTTTTCCTCCCTGCACTGTGAATGTTTACATGTTATGTACAATTAAACCATGGCAACATCTAATGTTTGTGTAGTATTATGTTCAGCAGACTGTGTTCTTCTATTGTTGTGACTTAGATGATGCTCAGAGCACATTTTATGCCCAATTCATGCAAAACTCCACGTAATCCCAAGGGGTTCACATACTTTTTCTTGCAACTTTATATCATTCCAGGAGCAAATGGGGTCACCTTGCCACCCCTGACCTTCATCTGTGGGTCTGTGGCTTGGTGCAGAAAGGCCTTGTGGCCTAGGAATGAGGGACTCTATGGTGAGCTGAGTGATATGAGGGGCCTATTGTAGAAATGTGTGAAGGTGGCTAACCCTATTGAATTGTGATCTGCACTGATTTCAATTCACTGTAAGTTGGTTTATTTTGTACTGCTGGTAATGCAGATGTATTTGAGAAGAGTTGCCGTAAAGTGTTAAAATGTGCTTGGAATGGACATTCCTTTATTTTATAACAGGTCTCGGGGCAGAGGAAAGTGTGATACAAGATGGCGGAGGTGCCCATAAAAGCCAAGTATGTGGTTGCCCTATCCTAGGAAGAGGCGGAACAGGACTTTGGACAGCTTGGCGCCAACAGCTGTCCAATCCAGGTCCCCTAAAAGTGCTTTTTTTGGGTCAGTTGTGGTTGAAGGAATGGCTTCCTGGCTTCTTATATCCCTTAGAAGACCCAGTCTGTATCTCCGCCACTCCCACAAGGCCAGGGGCATATTTACAAGGTAAACAAGGCATTTGCCTAGGGTGGCATTTTTTCAGGGGGGCAGCAGCATTTTTCAGGGGGGGCAGCGGAATTTTTCAGGAGGGCAGCGCCGCCCCCCAAAAGAAGGGATGGAAGAAAGGACACACTCAGCATGAAGACCAGGTGGGATCTAAGAGGGGCTGCTTGATGGTGTATGCAGAGCCTGACTCTTGTTCCCGGGGGTGTCCGGAGCTGTGAAGTTGAGTGTCTTCTCTTTCGCAGGTGGGGGGCAGGGGTTGCCAGTGTGTATGGGGCGGTGGTAGTGGAAGGCTCTCTCTCGAGTGTGGGGGGGGGGGTGTGTTGTTGGTCAATGTCAGGCTCTTATCGTGGGGGAGGGGGGTGTTTGTCAGTGTCAAGGTCTCTTCATTGGGGGGAACCAATTTTTGTGTTGCCTTGGGTTGCACGAAACCTAAATAAACCACTGCACAGGGCTGTAGTAAAAATGTAGAGCTCTTTCTCTCTCCATGCTGGCTGAAAATTGTAAATATTAATGCAATATTTCATATGCAAGAACTTTGTTTCTTTATATATATTGTGTATTATATATATATATATATATATATATATATATATATATCTATGTGTGTGCAAAATATAAGTTCCCATGACTGATATTTGATACTGCAAGTACAATGGAAGGATAGATATTAGACTAGCTCTTTATTTTAATGTGTAATTCACTTGTTTGTTTTTGTAAATACATTTTTTTAAATTAATAAAATGTTTGTAAAGAAAAAAAAAATATAAAACTTAAAAAAAAAATTACAAAAATAAACACATTTTTGACCTGAACTTAATAAATGTATGTACATACTGTATATTTTAAAACATTATACATTGCGATTAAACCAAATTTGTTATTTTTTTTAAATTTCTACTTTAAAGGATATACCGGTAATTGTATTGCTTAATTACATTTTGAAGAATAGGCTCATTTTTATTTCATAGGAATTATTTATTAATCCTCTCCGGTATCAGTGAAAATTGTTCCCCCAGGTAATTGAGTTTAGTATAAAGGTGGGGCCGTGCAGAGAAAACAAAGCTTAAAGATCATTTTATATACAGGTAAGACAGTGGTTCTCAACCTTCCTAATGCCGTGACCCTTTAATACAGTTCCTCATGTTGTGGTGACCCCCAACCATATAATTATTTACCCAGTAATTATAATTCATGAGTGTCGTTTTACCTCCAATACTGCTGCTTTCAACACAGTAGCTGCATTTAACAGAGTAGCTGCTTTCAGCACAGTAGCTGCTTTCAACACAGCAGCTGCTTTCAACACAGTAGCTGCTCTTTACACATCAGAAATATGTGTTTTCCAATGGTCTTAGGCGACCCCTGTGAAAGGGTCGTTCAACCCCCAAAGGATTCGCGACCCACAGGTTGAGAACCACTGAGGTAAGAGATGGCAAGCGGCATCACTTTATCAGCTCAGCTGCCAGCAGAATGTGCTAAAGAACATACAAAATAATTATATCCTTGGAACATAAATTACTCGTCACAAAATATTTTGATGAAACAAAGTCAACGTATGACTCCAAAGATAGAGATAAAATGTAAGGCAAACTTTTATATTATAAAATAGCTCTACTTTTTTTATTGTTTTTTTTTTTTCTGTACCATATTGTCTATCACTGGAATCAAAAGGTTGAGAATTACAATGAAATCATTTATTGGTTCACGCGCTTTAAAAACACATTCAATTATTCACCAGGAATTGACTGGTGAATGTTATAAGTTGAATTCCTCGGTGCCTGTGTTCCTTTCCTAATACGGAGTATTTTTTTTTCATAGTACTAGATAATTATAACTGGAAACTGGGATGATATACACACAGGGGCGGACTGACCATTTGGAAACTCTGGCACTGCCCGAGGGCCCGGGGTCAGTAGGGGGCCCCATGAGATGCCCCTGGTACCTTTTTCATAGGCTTTTTTGAGTTTGGCCAAGGACACAGGGGCCCCATGATCCCCTGGGGTCAGTAGGGGGCCCCATGAGATGCCCCTGGTACCATTTTCATAGGCTTTTTTGAGTTTGGGCAAGGACACAGGGGCCCCATGATCCCCTATCGCCCCGGGGCCCCATGAGTTGTCAGTCCGCCCCTGTATACACATTTATTTTAGATTGAAGGGAAACGCTAAAACTGTTTCTAAAGCCAAAACCTTTATTTTTTTTTTCTAGTTTTGTAATAAGGAAGGGTTAGAACCTCCGTCGGGTTCTATTGCGGTCCTTCGGGGAGATTTACTTTCGCTCTCACTTCCGTTGACCATTGTCTCTGGTTTACAAAGTGATGGGAAGTTATCACTGGGACAGGAGGTGAAGGGAAATATCCCAATGGGGAAATCTGTACTGTGGAATAAAGTCTAAGGGCCAGTTCACAGGACATGCGTTTCAGTTGATTTTGTTTCTGCATCCAAAATGCACAGAAAGTAGGTAATATGGTGGTCAATGTCATAGTTCACATCAGTGCTTGCAGTTCCAGTGCATTCCGGTTGCAGAAAAAAAAGCAGAACAGGCTGCATTTTGCCTGCACAGAACTGTACTGGAATGCGGTAAAATGCATCAAAAACGCACCAGAACGCACATGTCCATACTTAACCCCTTCACACCCAAGGGTAAAACAAATCTAAATGCCTAAGCGAATTTTGCAACGTTGACATGTGATAGTAAAACTGTACATGTCATCACAACTACTTTGTACATCCAGGTGAATTATATTGCATTTCTTTCAGGACAAATTGGGCTTTCATTTGGTGGTAATCGGTAATGGATATCTCCTGATTTTATTTTATTATCAAAGGAAAACTGGCCCAAAATAGTAAAACAAACCCATTTTTTTAATGTAGCTATGTGTTTCTTGTTACTACCATAACCTACCACCAAAGAACAACCCAAAATAAATTCTCCAGCTCTTGATGCGTTTTTTTCAGGACAAATTGGGCTTTGGTGGTAATCGGTAATGGATATCACCTGATTTTTTTTATTATCAAAGGAAAACTGGCCCAAAATAGTAAAAAAAAAAAAAAAATCTTTTTTTTTTTATTTAGATGTGTGTTTTTTGTTACTACCATAACCTACCACCAAAGAACAACTCAAAATAAATTCTCCAGCTCTTGACGGTCGCAGCGATACCATATATGTGTATGTTATTTGTTGTTTGTACTCGTAGCACAGCCCAGAAACAATAGTGCGTTTTTTTGTTTTTTTTCGTTTTTTTACCTAAAACACACTGACGCTAATTGACACTGATACCAATTAAAAGAAAAAAAAAATCATGACCTTTGACCCTGACCTTGACCCAAACACTAACTCTGGCACTAAACTAGATCAAACCTTGATCTAAGTATTTTTTCTTTATTTTTTCTTTTCTTTTTTAATATTTATTTATTTAAAAATTTTATTTATTTTTTGGTTTTTTTTTTTTTTACCTAAAACACACTGAGACTGACACTAACTGACACTGATGCCAATTAAAAAAAAATCATGACCTTTGACCCTGACCTTGACCCATGCACTAACTCTGGCACTAAACTAGATCAAACCTTGATCTAAGTATTTTTTCTTTTCTTTTTTAATATTTATTTATTTAAAAATTTTATTTATTTTTTGGGGTTTATTTTTTACCTAAAACACACTGAGACTGACACTAACTGACACTGATGCCAATTAAAAAAAAAATCATGACCTTTGACCCTAACCTTGACCCAAGCACTAACTCTGGCACTAAACTGGATCAAACTTTGATCTAAGTATTTTTTCTTTTCTTTTTTAATATTTATTTATTTAAAAATTTTATTTATTTTTTGTTTTTTTTTTTTTTACCTAAAACACACTGAGACTGACACTAACTGACACTGATGCCAATTTAAAAAAAAAAAAAATCATGACCTTTGACCCTGACCTTGACCCAAGCACTAACTCTGGCACTAAACTAGATCAAACCTTGATCTAAGTATTTTTTCTTTTCTTTTTTAATATTTATTTATTTAAAAAAATTTATTTATTTTTTGGTGTTTATTTTTTACCTAAAACACACTGAGACTGACACTAACTGACACTGATGCCAATTTAAAAACTAAAAAAAAAAAATCCTGACCTTTGACACTGACCTTTGGCCCTGACATTGACCCAAGCACTAACCCTGGCACTGAGCTAGATCAAACCTTGATCTAGGTATTTTATCTTTTAATTTTTAATATTTATCTTTTTTTTAACAAACTGTTGTTTTTTTTCTCTATGTAAGGAGAGAAAGATACAATGTATCTCTCTCCTCCATTCAGAGAAAAAAAAAAAAACAAGGGGGGTGAGCTGTACAGTGACTGATCACTGTGATAGCCAATCAGAGGCTTTCACAGCGATCACGTGACGCATAATCGGGAGTCCTGGATCCCGATCGTTAGAACGGGACCCGGGGCTCTCAGTGACACCTCGGTCTTTGTGCTGGGAGTACACTGTGCGGCGCGCTCCCAGCACAAAGACAAGTACGCAAATGTGCAGCTCCGAAGAAAAAAGCCCAGTTCTGTGAGGCCGTGTATTTGTGTGATGTTGGCGTGAAGGGGTTAAATTAAAGAAGAAGAGAGGGGAAAAAATGCACTGGAAAGCATAAAAAACGAGCATGCAAAAACGCGGCCGGAAATGCATCTGGACTACATTTCTATAGTGTGAACCGGCCCTAAAAGAAGGTATTCCTTTCACTTCCTGCTGTGTATCTGGGACAGCAAATGAAGGAAAATCTCCCCAACAAGACAAAGACAGAAAAAAAAACCTAATGGGGGTCTTATCCATAACCTGCTATCTCTATAATTACAAAAACCAAATATATTAGTCCCTGCCATAATAAATGAATACATGAAAATCTATTAAAGTGCACTGCAGATTCTTTTTAACCCAGTAATGCCTTAAAGTAAAACATATGAAAGTGCCATTTAGATGCAGAAGGAGCTTACAGAGATGGGTAAGCTTTTGTAAGAAGTAAGATCTCGTGAGAAGGTATAGAAATGGGGGATGGAGGGCAGGAACCAGAGAGCAAAAATAGGAAAGGAACTTACAGCAAAAGAAGATAGTAAAGAGCAGGGGCGGACTGACCATTTGGAAACTCGGGCACTGCCTGAGGGCCCGGGGTAAGTAGGGGGCCCCATGAGATGCCCCTGGTACCTTTTTCATAGGCTTTTTTGAGTTTGGGCAAGGACACAGGGGCCCCATGATCCCCTATTGCAGGGGTGGACTGACCATTTGGAAACTCGGGCACTGCCCGAGGGCCCGGGGTCAGTAGGGGGCCCCATGAGATGCCCCTGGTACCTTTTTCATAGGCCTTTTTGAGTTTGGGCAAGGACACAGGGGCCCCATGATCCCCTATTGCAGGGGTGGACTGACCATTTGGAAACTTGGGCACTGCCCGAGGGCCCTGGGTCAGTAGGGGGCCCTGTGAGATGCCCCTGGTACCTTTTTCATAGGCTTTTTTGAGTTTGGGCAAGGACACAGGGGCCCCATGATCTCCTATTGCCCAGGGGCCCCATGAGTTGTCAGTCCGCCCCTGGTAAGGAGAAAAGTGAAGAGAATTATGGAGGGGGGGGGCGGGAAAGGAGGGTAATAGGCAGGGGCGGACTGACAATTCATGGGGCCCCCGGGCAATAGGCGATCATGGAGCCCCTGTGTCCTTACCCAAACTCAAAAAAGCCTATGAAAAAGGTACCAGGGGCATCTCATGGGGCCCCCTACTGACCCCAGGGAATCATGGGGCCCCTGTGTCCTTGCCCAAACTCAAAAAAGCCTATTAAAAAGGTACCAGGGGCATCTCATGGGGCCCCCTACTGACCCCGGGCCCTCGGACAGTGCCCGAGTTTCCAAATGGACAGTCCGCCCCTGGTAATAGGTAAGGGGGGGGGATGTGTTGTTTTTATTGTTGTTTTTGGTTTTTGTGAAAGGTTTATTATAATGATGATTTTTGTAAGGAATAATAAATTAATAAAAGATACATTAAAATAAAATAAAATGCTAGAGACAGAATATCAGCCAGAAATCCGGGTGGACCGCTAGTATCCAAGTCCTCATCAGGAGTCTTGGGCCTCTCGTGGGAATAGGGCCAGGCTCTTTTCTCTTCGGAGGAGGACCATGTGTAAATCCTGTGCACTTTTTTGTTGTTCACTTTTTTTTTTGCAGCTGTTTTTTTAGTTTTTAATTGTGTGACCACTGGGAGCCAAACATGGTGCTAAATAGGCATTCTATTTTTTCCGCACACTAACACAACCACCTAGTCAGTAATGTATGTCTGGCACTGTCCCGCGCTGAGAGCTATGGGCACCACCATGCACAAGCCTGCACTGGTTTTCTTACACTGAAGCAAATTATTATTTATTTATTTCAGGTACTTATATAGCGCCATCAATGTACACAGCACTTTACATATATATTGTACATTCACATCAGTCCCTAACCCTCAAGGGGGGTACAATCTAAGGTCCCAAACTCACATTCATACATACACATACTAGGGCCAATTTAGACAGGATCCAATTAACCTACCAGCATGTCTTTGGAGTGTGGGAGGAAACTGGAGTACCTGAAGGAAACCCACACAGGCACAGGGAGAACATGCAAACTCCAGGCAGGAGGTGCTGTGGCTGGGATTCAAACCAACGACCTTAGTACTGCCAGGCGGAAATGCTAACCATTTTCATCCTTCTTTACAGTTACATCATTTAACAAAACATGGCCAACTGTAAAGTCTGAGCCAAGAGACCAAGGCCTGCTGTAAACCCTTCCTATAAAAACCTTACCTATATGTCTCAAAGAATTATAAAATAAACCAAAAAGTTCAAAATTAGTAAAAGTTGCTAAACAAGAAATGGTTAACTAGCAGGGGCGGACTGACAACTCATGGGGCCCCCGGGCAATAGGGGATCATGGGGCCCCTGTGTCCTTGCCCAAACTCAAAAAAGCCTATGAAAAAAGGTACCGGGGCATCTCATGGTGCCCCCTACTGACCCCGGGACCTCAATAGGGGATCATGGGGCCCCTGTGTCCTTGCCCAAACTCAAAAAAGCCTATGAAAAAAGGTACCAGGGGCATCTCATGGGGCCCCCTACTGACCCCGGGCCCTCAATAGGGGATCATGGGGCCCCTGTGTCCTTGCCCAAACTCAAAAAAGCCTATGAAAAAAGGTACCAGGGGCATCTCATGGGGCCCCCTAATGACCCCAGGCCCTCAATAGGGGATCATGGGGCCCCTCTGTCCTTGCCCAAACTCAAAAAAGCCTATGAAAAAAGGTACCAGGGGCATCTCATGGGGCCCCCTACTGACCCCGGGCCCTCAATAGGGGATCATGGGGCCCCTGTGTCCTTGCCCAAACTCAAAAAAGCCTATGAAAAAGGTACCAGGGGCATCTCATGGGGCCCCCTACTGACCCCGGGCCCTCAATAGGGGATCATGGGGCCCCTGTGTCCTTGCCCAAACTCAAAAAAGCCTATGAAAAAAGGTACCAGGGGCATCTCATGGGGCCCCCTACTGACCCCGGGCCCTCGGGCAGTGCCCAAGTTTCCAAATGGTCAGTCCGCCCCTGGTAACTAGACATATTCTGCTTGTCCACATTCTCTCATCTGCATCTGCTCCTTAATGACCATTTCATATGGGTGGTATGAGCTCACTGTAAGGCAAACATGGCTTTAGATATGGAAGTAGCTGCCAAAATCTGCAGAAAACCAGTGAGTCTTTTTTTTTGGTCTGTCATTAAATTTTGGACATGGTTCTAAGTAGATCCTAGATTGGACCTACAGAACCTGATCAAATCAGTTTGTGTGACTGTACAAAAGTATGGTATTGAACTTTTTACGTCATCGAAAGTAATTGATTCTGTATTAAACTAACCAATATACTGGAAAACCTTCGTAAACAGTAATCAATATTTCCCTTCCTGTAGAGAAAAGATAATGACTTCCCACCATCTATCCATCATCCGTGTTTGGCAAAAGATTGTGTGAAATCCCAATGGCCCAAGCATCTACAAACAACTTCAGCCTACCCAAACTTGTCTCCGCATAGGTCCCATTCCCCTTGTCACAGACTGGCTCTGCATTTGGTGCCTATGGAAGAGTAGATACCAGTTGGTCTTATCCACAATGGAAAGTTTTGCACCTTGATAAACTGTCCCTGGAATTCCTTGCATCTGGAAACACCAACGTTTGTCACCTAAGCCAAACATGGAAGACAACTTTTAAGTAAAAGGAGGACAGAAGGAACCAATGAGCCACCTAAACAAAACGAAAGTGGTTATGTTTGTGTTCTCTGGACTAACGGATAATGAGCAGCTTGCTCCATTCCTCTTTACTTTTTTCTCCAGCGTTTACCTCGTTTGTGTTGTGTTTAACTTTGGCATGATGTTCATAATACTCAAAGCCTCCAACCTCCACACTCCAATGTACTACTTTCTTAGCTACCTCTCTTTGGTGGACCTTATCTACTCCTCAGTTATAGCTCCTAAAATGTTGGCTGACCTTTTGTCCAAGATAAAATTAATTTCATTTTGTGGCTGTGCAGTCCAGTTCTTTTTCTTCGATGCTCTGGCGGTCACAGAAGCAGTTTTACTCTCATCCATGTCCTATGATCGATATGTAGCTATCTGCCACCCTCTACGTTATGTTTCCATTATGAC
The DNA here is from genome assembly GCF_062004578.1 of Staurois parvus. NCBI lineage: Eukaryota > Metazoa > Chordata > Amphibia > Anura > Ranidae > Staurois > Staurois parvus. The sequence continues at coordinate 112,641 of NW_028318813.1, read as the reverse complement.
CATCGAAAAGTGCTTGAGCCTTGTCCTCCTTAGTTTTTCTATTGGTTTCTTGCAATCTGTAGCACAAACCAGCTGTGTGTTTAGTCTTGAGTTCTGTGGCCCAAATCTCATAGACCATTTCTACTGTGATGCACCACCACTGCTTAACCTGGCCTGCTCCAGCACTCTGTGGTGTGATTCAATAACTTTCTTCTTTGTGGTTTCTTGTGGTGTAGGCTCATTGACGCCTATCTTGGTGTCATACACTTTTATAGTTTCTTCCATTCTAAAGCTAAAGTCCAGTAAGGGGAGACAGAAGGCATTTGGCACTTGTTCCTCACATCTCATGTGCATCTCTGTTTTCTACGGGACTGTTTTCTTCATTTACCTACGTCCTCCTAACAGTGACCTTGAAAATCAAGACAAGTCAGCTTCTGTGTTTTACACAGTCATGATACCAATGCTGAACCCTCTTATATATAGCATGAGAAATCAAGAGGTGAAAAGGGTTATCAAGAAATCACTTTGCATCTATCTCTGACATAGAGATACTTGCATGAGTTTGTGGTTGTAAGTTTTCAGAACCTGTAAAATTGGCCAGAACCAACAAAATTCCAACCCTTATTCAACAATGACAATACAATGCCGAAGGATGGGGCTAGTTCATTCAATGCTTATTATCACAAGCAGGGGTTCTTCAAATGTGTGACAGGCCCAATTGTTACTTCTTCTCATCATGCAGAGGGGAGGAAGGACAGAGGTCTATCCAGACATCATTCTCAGGAAGACATCTTTCCGTACTTGGCCTTCCAGAAAGTCAAAGTTGTAGAAAAGAACTCTAGGCAAAATACAACTCACAGTGTAGTTGCTAAATGCCATCCCTTGTTTCTGGGTACCAGGGGCGGACTGACAACTCATGGGGCCCCCGGGCAATAGGGGATCATGGGGCCCCTGTGTCCTTGCCCAAACTCAAAAGCCTATGAAAAAGGTACCAGGGGCATCTCATGGGGCCCCCTACTGACCCAGGGCCCTCGGGCACTGCCCAAGTTTCCAAATGGTCAGTCCGCCCCTGCTGGGTACAGATTCCAGCAGGGATACTATCTGTATGTTGTTTGATGTGTTTTTTGTGAGTTACATTCCACAATCCGAATTCCTGATGGTATGATAATTAGCTTCCATCAAACTGGCCCTACCTTGTGTTTCTATATAAATGTGGGGACCAGGGGCGGACTGACCATTCGAGCACTCGGGCACTGCCCGAAGGCCTGGGGTCAGTAGGGGGCCCCATAAAATGCCTCTGGTACCTTTTATAGGCTTTTTTTGGGTTTGTTTTGAGTGTGGGCAAGGACACAGGGGCCCATAATCCCCAACTACCCGAGTGCCCCATGAGTTGTCAGTCCACCCCTGGTGGGGACATTAGAATGTGAAATCTTTGGAGGCAGAGACATCTGCAGAAGCATATAAAGGACATTCCACATGCTTCTACGAGTGTTTGATGCTCAAGGTAATCTGTGCAATAGTCAAACAGAATGTCTACCGTGTTTTTTGAAACCAAGGGGGTAAATAACAAGCAAGGTATATATAATTTTTTCTTTTTTAACTCTTTTTTTCATAATGTAGAGGCTAGATTGGGGCAGGGAGACCTGAGGCAAAGCCCAATGCATTTGGCATTGCTCTTCGTTATCAACAAGCAGTAGATCTCATTTACAGTTGTCTGTTATTGCAGGCAGATCAGAACTGCTACAGGAAGGCCTACAAAGCACATACAGTGCTATGAAAAATTATTTGCCCCCTTCCTGATTTTTTTTTTGCATATTTGTCACACTTAAATGTTTCAGATCAAACAAATTTTAATATAACCCGAGTAAATACAAAATGCAGTTTTAAAATGATGATTTTATTTATTAAGGAAAAAAAGCTGCCCAAACCTACCTGGCCCTATGTAAAAAAAAAAGTATTTCCCCCCCTCATTGCTAAATCTTATATTATCGATGATTAACCACATTTTTTGAAAATCTGAGGTAAATTTCACTTACCACACCCAGGCCTGATTACTGCCAGACCTGTTGAATCAAACATTCACTTAATTAGAAACTATGTGACAAAGTGAAGCACGCTAAAAGATCTCAAAAAGCAACACATTATGCTGCAATCCAAAGAAATTCAAGAACAGAAGAGAAACAAAGTAATTGACATTTATCAGTCTGGAAAGGGTTACAAAGCCATTCCTAAGGCTTTGGGGCTCCAGGGAACCAAGGTGAGAACCATTATCCACAAATGGAGAAAACTTGGAACAGTAGTGGGCCCTTCTAGGAGTGGCCGGCCTACCAAAATTACTCCAAGAGCACAACAACGACTCATCCAGGAGATCATGAAAGATCCCAAAACAACATCTAAAGAACTGCAGGCCTCACTTGCCTCAGTTAAGGTCAGTGTTCATGATTCAACAATAGGATGGAGCCAAAAATTCTGCACTCTACCAGAAAATCCTGAAGGAGAATGTCCAGCCATCAGTTCCTGACCTCAAGCTCAAGTGCGTTCGCGTTATGCAGCAGGACAATGATCTGAAACACACCACCTCTGAATGGCTAAAAAAAAAAACTAAATTAAGGTTTTGGAGTGGCCTAGTCAAAGTCCGGACTTAAATCAGATTGAGATGTTGTGGTATGACCTTAAACAGGCCATTCATGCTGAAAAACCCTCCAATGTGGCCGAATTAAAACAATTCTGCAATGAAGAGTGGGCCAAAATTCCTCCATAGTGATGAGAAGGACTTATTGCCAGTTATCACAAATGCCCGATTATAGTTGTTGCCGCCAAGGGTGGCACAATCAGTTATTAGGTTTAGGGGGCAATTACTTTTTCACATAGGGTCAGGCAGGTTTGGACAATTTTTTTCCCCTTAAGCCCTTCATGGCTAAGGGTAAAGCAAATCTTAAAGCCTAAGTAAAATTTTACAACGTTGACCTGTGTTAGTAAAACCGTACATATAATCACAACTACTTTGTACATCCAAGCGAATTATACCGCGTTTCTTTCAGGACAAATTGGGCTTTCATTTGGTGGTAAATGGTAATGGATAGCTCCGGATTTTATTTTATTATCAAAGGAAAACTGGCCCAAAATAGTAAAAAAAAAATAATTTTTTTAATGTAGCTGTGTGTTTCTTGTTACTACCATAACCTACCACCAAAGAACAACCCAAAATAAATTATCCAGCTCTTGATGATCGCAGCGATACCATATGTGTGTGTTATTTGTTGTTTGTACCTGTACTACAGCCCAGAAACAATAGTGCGCATTTTTACTTACTGACACTAATTGACACTGATACCAATTAAAAGGAAAAAAAAAATCCTGACCTTTGACCCTGACCCAAACACTAACCCTGGCACTGAACTAGATCAAACCTTGATTCAAGTATTTTTTCTTTTCTTTTTTAATATGTATTTATTTAACTTTTTTTCCCCTCTCAGCAAAGAGAGAGAGATATACAGTGTATCTCTCTCCTCCATTCAGAGAGAAAAAAAAATAAGGAGGACGAGCTTCACAGCGACTGATCACAGTGATAGCCAATCAGAGGCTATCACAACGATCATGTGACATGGAATTGGGAGTCCCAGGTCCCGATCGTTAGAACGGGACCCGGGGCTCTCAGTGACAACCCGGTCTTTGTGCTGGGAGTGCGCTGTGCAAAAAAAAAAGGTGCGCAAATATGCGGCCCCATGGAAAAAAGCCCGGTTCTGTGAGGCCACATATTTGTGTGACTTTGGTGTAAAGGGGTTAATAATTGAAATCATTATTTAAAAACTGCATTTTGTATTTACTTAGGTTATCTTTGTGTAGTATTAACATTTGTCAGATGATCTGAATCATTTAATGCATGCCATAGACGGGTCAAAAACCGTCCGTTTTCTTTATTAAAAAAAACGAAAAATCGGTCATTCAATCAGCCGACGTTACCACCAACGGTAAAAAAATTGGCCGATTTTCGTCCCATCTATGGCCGCCATTTAACCCCATAATTACTTCTGTCCCTTGCAGAGAGCTCTGCTATAATATTTTATATGAAAAGTCTTGTGGTTGCAACAATGTATCCATTTGTATCCATTTTGGATACAGATGTTTTTATTTGGATACAAATAGATACATTGTTGCAACCGCAAGACTTTTCATATAAAATATAATAGCGGACTGGACTTCTTCTTCCAGATTTTTTATCGGTAAAACGATCGGCCGATTTGCCCATAGTTGCAGGGAAAATCGTTTGCGAATTTTCCAACTGACCGATAAAAAAAACGGCCGACCAATTAACCCACTAATCGTGCGAAAATCAGACGTTTTTTTTTTTGCCCCAAAAATCGGCCGATTTTTGACCCGTCTATGGCCTGTATTAGTGTGACAAATATGCAAAAAAAAAAAAATCAGGAAGGGGGCAAATACTTCATTTCACAGCTCTGTAGGAAACCTCAGTGACACTAGAGATGCTATCAGATATCAGTTGGGTGCAGGAACAATATGCTACATTGTACTACTTAATCCTTTTATTTATTGCTTTGTAGTAGCTTCACAAGCCTAAGGTCCTAACAGAGTCTCCATCCAGGGAAGTGCTGGTCCCCAGCTGTCTTCAATTACATGAAAGGGGAGTAGGTGGGGTGTAGTTGGTCATCACATCCTCCATGTTCTCCTCTTCATTGGCCACCAAACAAGGATCACATGAAAGGCCTACCCTAGAGTTGTTTCTGGGCTACGCTAGGCACTTTGTACTGGGTCACCGCCATACACATATGGTACCTTTACTCTAAACCGACAATTATTTTTTATTTATTTCAGGTACTTATATAGCGCTGTCAATTTACACAGCACTTTACATAGATATTGTACATTCACATCAGTCCCTGACCCTCAAGGGGCGTACAGTCTAAGGTCCCTAACCTACACACATACATACTAGGGCCAATTTAGACAGGAGCCAATTCACCTACCATCATGTCTTTGGAGAGTGGGAGGAAACTGGAGTACTGGAGGAAACCCACACAGGCACAGGGAGAACATGAAAACTCCAGGCAGATGGTGCCATCATTGGGATTTGAACCAACGACCCGAGTACTGCCAGGCGGAAGTGCTAATTTAGCCACTGTGCTGCCCATTTAGTGCTGCCCATTTAGCGCTACGTAAATTGACGGCGCTATATAAGTATCTGAAATAAATAATAATAAATAAATAATCAGCGTTTTTGGGAGGGGTGTTTTTTTGCTGGAAAAAAACCCAAAACTAGTGGGTTTCTAGAAGAGTTTTTTAGCTGTAAAAATGCTTTAATGCTGAAAAACACTGTAAAACATGGCAGATGTGGCAAACCAGCATTATTTTGACTTTTTTTGAGCAAGAAATTTTCTTAAATGTGGAAAAACGGAGAAAAAAAGCGGCTAAACGCTAATGCAAAAATGCTAGAAAAAGCTGAAAACTCACATTTTTAACGTGACTTTACACCGCTAACGCTACCAGCGTTATTAAAACGCCCCGTGTGCATGGAGCCTAAAACTAGACTCTCTCAATGTACCAAGCATAACAGTGTGTAGAGAGCTTCATGGAATGGGTTCACATGGCCAAGCAGCTGCATTCAGGTCTTCTCATCTGACATCAGTGTCTGACCTCACAAATGTGCTTCTGGAAGAATGGTCCAACCTTCCCATAGACACCCTCCTAAACCTTGTGGACGGCCTTCCCTGAAGAGATGAAGCTGTTATAGCTGCAAAGGGCGGGGCCAACTCAATATTGAACCCTACAGAATAAGACTGGGATGCATTTAAAGTGCGTGTAAAGGCAGGCCGACCAATACTTTTGGCAATATAGTGTATATCATAACAGTCTAGACAGCTCATATGTGAAAAATGCCCTCCCAACCTTTACATCCCCTTAAAGTGTAACAAAAACAGATACTAAAGATAGTTGAGTTGTGATATTAAAATGTAAAAATGGTATGACGTCAAGACGTCTTCTTTCCGATTTGCTCCTGAAGCCAGCTCCATCTTTGTTAATGGTCCTTTGGTCATGGACAAAAAATCAGGAAAGCTATTCCAGCAGTATATTACCTACAAAGAGAGGATTTTTGGGTCCCTTACTGTTTATAAGCCTCAAATTGTTTATAGAAAGGCACCAGCACATAGAGGAAAATTAAACATTTTAAACCAAACATCATGGGTAGAGAATATAAAATAAAAAAAATATTTTTTGAGCCTGCGGGGTTCCTAACGGGGGGCAAGGCACACACAGGTCCACCCAGCTAATAGGCCCAAAGCTTATCACTGAGCACTAGGTTAGGGATTCTCCTGAAAAGAGACCTCTAAGCCAGGGAAGGAATCTTATGGCCACACGGTGCAGTGCTTAGTCAAGACCCCTGTGAACAAAAAAGTGAACCGTGAAATTGCAGCACACAAAAAAAGTGCACAGTATGACCAATCCTCTGAAGAGAAAGGACCTCTAACCCTGAACCTTCCGAGGTGCAAGATATAGGCAAGGTATACCATGGTCTACCTAAGCCAAAGCCAGGTGGACCCCACTCCACCAAATACTTGATGACGGGCCTACCGAAGAGAGACGCCTCCGGATGGGGAAAAACGAGGCACCTGAGGGCCAAAGAACCTTCCCCCAACATCATGGCAGCTGCAGCCTCCCCCCCAGTGACCTGCACCCTCCATCTCTGTGCAAAGACACACAAAAAGACACAATTGCATTGCAAGTGCTAATGACAACCAAATGACAACCAAATGACAACAGCAAAAAAAAGCTGCCATGTGTAGTACATAGCGGGTCAGAAGGCCACATCTAAAGGTGAAGTGCAGGTATAGCATGAAGCGAATTGTCCTTGTTCATATGAAACACCAATGGCACGGTGCAGTCCAATGGCACTTTTCTGGCACCCCTGGGATGCCACCCTCCAGCGGGGACATCACTGAGAGCTCCTTGCACCTCCCAGCCCCAGGCCAGACAAATGAAGCCCCTATCAAATCAAGAATGCATTAAAACATATGGAGAGCCCTGCCATCAACTGGGGCAAGCTTGGTAAACCAAGCCAGATTCAACCCAAGAAGAAAAGGGTCCTTCCCACCATATTACATCAGGAGGAATACTAAGTCCCCCCCCCCAGTTCTAAGGGAGCAAGCTTTCTTGAAAACTGACAAGAAAAGATATTACACTTGATCTTAGTAAAAAAAGGCTGAAAACGTAAGGGGCACACATCCTCCCTTAGACCTCAGGGTGAGGCAAGGTAGCCGTGCTCAAATCAGGAGGCGCTGGGCCACTCAGAGCCCTCTACACCAGGGGAATACTCCCTGCCCTACCATACCACATGGGTGCTTCATTTTGTTTCTTTCCCATGAGGAGGGCCCTCAGGACCCCTATCATACCCACAGGGATACTATACAGACAAGCCAAAAGACCAGAATGATGGTGGAGCACCCATACTGGACACTGATAAGAACAGATTTTGCACTTGATCTTAGCCAAAAAGCACAGAACATACCTGTTAGAATACCCATGCGGACCCCAGTATGTGGGATGCACAAGTATAAAACTTCATATAAGATTAGAAGAACATATCAGTAGCATAAACAAGGGTTCTAGGAACCATAGTTAGTCCAGATCGTTTTGAGTATTCCAAGCAAGGGATCAGTGCCAGATTACCAAATAGGCAGAGTAGGTATTGGCCAATAGGCTCCACACTGTTTAAGAGCCCCACGACAATTGATTAAAGTAATATTGATATCATCTTGAAGTCAAGTCAGTAAGAAATAGTAGTGGAGATAAGGACAGCTGCAGGTACACAAAAGAGCACAATAATCTGGCAAACAGGAAGTGCAAAGGCATGGCTTAAATCAAGCTCATGGGAAATTCATGGGAGGAGCGAAAAGCTCAAGGTTCACCCAAAAAAAGGACAAAGCAAGAAGGTCCAAAGAATCAGACAATGTGCTGTCCAACATCTCAGGTAGCTCAGCAGAAGGAGCCACTGCTGGATACAGCAGAGGTTGTGGGTTCAGATCCAGATCCTGACAAGCAGCCGACATGCACACTACTTAGTTTATTATTATCCCACTAGATTTCACACACAAGAAACGTCCAGAAACTTCCAGGTGGGCCCCAAGCTTTCAACTGCCTAGGGTCCTCCACAGGGTTCAATAGGGCACTGCTAGGCATCTGGGCCAAATGAAATGTGGCATTGATGAGGTCCCAGGACGCTGGAGAGGATCCATTATGACAAGGGAAATTTGAAGGAATGAAAGTAAGTGGACAATATAAACCTGATTCCAAAAGGACTTAATTTTGATTTGGATCTAATTTGTTTCCTGTCTAAAAACATTTGATGAAAACATTCTTGTAAAGGAGGCTTATTTGATGGTCTGTATAATATAAAATCATTTTTAGTGGGAATTACTTGTATTTATTTGATATAATTTTGATGGTTTAAACCAGTGGTCTCAAAACTGTGGCCCAGGGGCCAGATGCGGCCCTTTACTTGCCTCTATCCGGCCCTTGGGACACTATTTTTCCAACTGACACCAATGATGAGGAACCATTCCTCCAACTGGCACCATTAACGGGGAACTCTTCTTCCCACTGACACCATCAATGGGGCACTATTCCTCTTGCTAAGACAAATGATGGGGCACTTTTTCTCCCACTGACACCATCGATGAGGCACTATGTTTCCCTTGGAGAACAACCATGGTTCACTATTCCTCCTGCTGAAACCAAAAATGGGAAACTTCCTCCTGTTAAAACCAATGGTGGGGCAATGTTTACTCCCACTGATGCTGGGACATTTCCTCCTCACACTGGCCACAGTCCGGCCCCCCTAAAGTCTGAAGGACAGTAAACTGGCCCCTTGTTTAAAAAGTTTGGAGACCCCAGGTTCAAAAATTGGACCAATTCTTATTGGATGCCTCTAGGGTAGTTCCAAATGCATATTTTTATTCATTTTCACTTAATTTAGCTAGTGTTCCACCGATGAAGGGAAACCACTCACTAATTGGCTTCATTGTGATTTATAATAATTGCAGCACCTGGGACTGATGGTAATTATTTTTCTGGATAAATCACATGAAACATCTCTTCATATACAGCATTGGGAAACTCTGTAGATCCTGACAGTCATATCTCAGAGAGGTAAGAGAACAAAACACGAAAGCAAACAAGTCCTGTTGTTCCTCAAAATACAATTCTGTTCTATAAATCCCTCTATTCCTCCATGACCCCCAAATGTACAAAAATCCACAAAATATATCTAAGGCCAAGTTTATTGTGGTGAACTAAGAGAGCACAGGACCTGGTGTGTGGGGTGCTTATTGAGGGGTATTAAGCGCACAGGACCCAATGTGTGGGGTACTTACTGAGGGGTATTAAGGGCACAGGACACAATGTGTGGGGTGCTTATTGAGGGGTATTAAGCACATAAGACTCAACATGTGGGGTGCTTACTGAGTGGTATTAAGCGCACAGGACCCAACGTGTGGGGTGCTTACTGAGGGGTATTAAGCGCACAGGACCCAATGTGTGGGGTGCTTACAGAGGGGTATTAAGCGCACAGGACCCAATGTGTGGGGAGCTTATTGAGGGGGATTCAGTGCACAGGACACAATGTGTGGGGTGCTTACTGAGGGGTATTAAGCGCACAGGACCCAACGTATGGGGTGCTTACTGAGGGGTATTAAGTGCACAGGACCCAATGTGTGGGGTGCTTATTGAGGAGGATTAGGCACACTGGACCTAATGTGTAGGGTGCTTATTGAGGGGGATTAGACGCACAGGGCCCAACATGTGCGGTGCTTTTTGAGGAGTATTAAGCGCACAGGACCCAATGTGTAGGGTGGTTATTGAGGGGGATTAGGCACAAAGGACCCAATGTGTGGGGTGCTTATTGAGGGGGATTAGGCGCACAGGATCCAATGTGTGGGGTGCTTATTGAGGGGGATTAGGTGCACAGGACCAAATGTGTAGGGTGCTTATTGAGGGGGATTCAGCGCACGAGACCCAATGTTTGGGGTGCTTATTGAGGGGGTTTCAGTACACAGCAGGGCAGAAGGGACCAAGAAGGAAGGCACAAATATAACAAATGTTACATTCATATTTTTATAACAAAGTTCCAATAATTACAAATTAGGAGGACTGGGGTGCCACCAGCTTCAGCAACAACTGCACTCCCAGCTAGGGTTGCCCCCTCATCCCATTAAACCTGAACACATATTAATGACACGGGTTCTGTGGCTGATTAAGGTGGTAATTAAACCCACTTAGTGCCATATCTGCATTAAATTATCCTCAGAACCAGGTCATTCATATATGTTCGGGTTTAAAGGAATGAGGTGGTCCCAGCAGTTGTAACCTCCTTGTTGTAAGACCCTGAGCCATGAGCTTCTCCATGAACATCACTGCAATAAACTATAGTATACTCTTTTCTATGCTGTCTGTTATATTGTATAGGAGGTTCAGCAATCACAGACCTGAGCCCAAATTCCTGGTGCCGGGGTGTCAGGCTATATCCTGCTATAGAATATGACGAATCCTGTGCTCTCTGCTGAGCCGGGAATGTCATGTGGAGGCCTATGGCAAGGAGCAGGGCACAAGATGGCGGAGGTTTCAGCCTCAGCAGAAGGGGCAGTGTTCTAGCAGGCCTGGAGTTGGGTAGAGACTTTTGTTTTGGTGCCAAAACCAGCCAACCACAAAGCTCCTCTTACACTGGTCCTTCATACACATAGTGCAATGCATGAACGTTGTCACCCTAAGACAGGGAGAGAGTTGGTCGTCTTCATGAAATTTAAATGTATCAAAACCAGCCCAACCCAAAAAACAAAAATGTTTTAATTGCAGCTTTCCATTCCATAAATGTTGGGCAGCATTCGTTTCCTTCCTTTATTTTCTTCTTGTCAGTAACACACTTCCTGTCTTAGGGTGACAACGCTCATGCATTGCACTATATTTGGCTCCCATTGCTGTCAATCAAATGCTGTGACACGGGAGCGGGGGCGGGGCTGAGCTGCCCACGCTGTGAAAATGGACACAGACAGGGCGGCGCGAGAGCTAGCCCGCATGGGTGCCCCCATGGAAATCGGCTTTTCATGGGGGTACCCGCCAAAAAGGAGTGGCCTGGAACGCCAGCGCGGGACCCCAGTAGAGGAGGATCGAGGCTGCTCTGTTCAAGCCATTTGTTATTTTAAAAAAAAAAACAATGAAGGTTTAATATCACTTTAACCACTTTCCCCCTGGAAGGTTTTACCCCCTTCATGACTAAGGCATTTATTGCTGTTCGGCACTGCGCTACTTTAAATGGTAATTGTGCGGTCATGCAACACTTTACCTAAATGAAATTGATATCATTTTTTTCACTCAAATAGAGCTTTCTTTTGGTGGTAATTGAGCACCACTGGGTGTTATGGAGATACGTATCAGAATAAGCGTGCGTAGCCATTCCACGATCACCCAAAACGTTTTTATAACATTATTGTGTCATAAGTCCAGAAAAAGACGAATATTTAATCTTTTTTTTTTGTATACGGTCAAATTGTTCCATAGACAAATCGAAATCACTCGCTAATTGGCTTCTGCGTGATTTCTGATAATGGCAGTCTCTGAGACTAATGGGAATTGGTGTTCTGGGGAAATCTTATAAAAACTTCTCTCCATATACAGAATTATTAGGATATTAGAAAAAGAAAATAAATTTCAGAGAGGTAAGAGAGCACAAGGAGGGAGAGATTCCAGCACCTATATCTACAGACAAGGAGAGGAATACTAAGGAGCTCCCAGGGGATATCCATTACCAAAGAAATCCCAAGGGCACAACAAGTGAATACATCAGGTTCCAATTATGGACATAAAGTGATGTTTGCCTGAATTTAAAATTAGGCTTCCATGGAGGTGAGCGCATATTAAAGTCACAAATAGGAGCACACAAGATTTTGAAAATATCGTTTTGGATCACATAAAGGATTTGTGGGACTGTCACAATATATTTATTTAATTATAGACTTATTTATTCATTTGAGTTTTGTCACATTTGAGTTTAAATAATTTATTATATGTCACAGTTTATTATTATTATTACATTTTTTCAAATTAATTGAATAATTTATCACATTAATTAGCTTAATGAATTTATGGTAAGTATGGAACAACAGTTGATTATATATATTTAGTAGAGGATTTAAATCACTGGGAATATATTTTGTGATATAGTAATTTATTTTTAATTTTGGAGCGAAACATTTTTGTTTTTTTTTAATGATATGGTACAATTACACATGATTATGAGGATGTGACCAAACTTCTTGTACACTCCCTCATCATCTCACGCCTTGACTACTGCAACTCTCTTCTCACTGGCCTACCCCAGTGCAGGCTCTCCCCGCTCCAGACCATCCTGAACTCAGCGGCCAGACTCATCCACCTCACCACCTCTCCCTCCACTGGCTCCCGATTGTCCAACGCATCAAATTTAAACTTCTAATCCTGACCTACAAAGCCGTTCATAACACTGCCCCTGACTACCTCACCAACCTGATCCCCAAGTACCGCCCTACCCGTACCCTTCGCTCCTCACAGGACCTCCTTCTATCCTGCTCCCTGGTCTCCTCCTCCCATGCACGACTGCAGGACTTCTCCAGGTCCTCCCCTATCCTCTGGAACTCACTGCCCCAATCCATCCGACTGTCGCCTTCCCTCCCCACATTCAGGCGCTCCCTCAAAACCCATCTTTTCAGGGAAGCCCACCCTCACCTAACGGCCTTTCTCCCTCATTCCTCCCACCACTTCATCCCCCTCAGCCACTTCATCCCCCTCAGCCACTTCCTCCTGTACCATCACCCCCTCCCTCCTAGATTGTAAGCTTGAAAGAGTAGCCCCTCTTACCCCTCGTACGCTGTCTGTCTTTGTTGTACTGTGCCATGTATTGTCCCCCTATTGTACAGCACTGAGCAAACCCTTTGGCGCTATATAAACTCGATGTAATAATAATAATAATAATAATAATGCGATTAATGTCAGCGAACCACAATATTCAATAATTCACAATTGTGGTGGCTCACAAGTAGAAATTGATACAAGAGAGCCAAACAAGCCCTATTATTCCTCAACATGCAATTCCAAAACCTACATCCCTCTGTTCCTCAATACACTCCAGAATAGAGAAAATCCACAGAGCATATCTAAGGTGGCTTGCTCATATCTAAGGTGGCTTGCTCATATCTAAGGTGGCTTGCTCATATCTAAGGTGGCTTGCTCATATCTAAGGTGGCTTGCTCCTATCTAAGGTGGCTTGCTCTTATCTAAGGTGGCTTGCTCATATCTAAGGTGGCTTGCTAAGCACTCATCTCTTGTTCTCCGATGCATTTCTTAGGCACATTCACACACAGCATTCAATCTATAGAAATACAGAAAGAAATCCTCCTGCGCTAAAAGGAAGTTCACCTAATGAAAGCTGCCAGCACTTAAAACTGATACCTAAACAGTGTGTACAATAATTATAAATAGTGCAGCGCTCAAAACAATACTATGTGCAATACAAAAAATTGTGCTCACATGCAATTGTGTCAATAATTTTTCAAAAATAAATAATATATTAAATCATTAAATGAAATATCTTAATTATAAAGTGCCAATCAAAATTAATCTCTTCAAATTAGTGCCCACATAATCAAAAAATAATAACTGCCGTCTTCACAGGGGATAATTTTCACAGTGCCCAGAGGAAGTCACGAGTGATAGTGACGTAACGCGTAGGCACGTTAGCACGCATTTTCCTGTACGCGGTGACACAGCCGCCATCTTGGTATACCCAGGAAGTTCCTTTACACGCAGTACACCCACATATTGGGGAAAAAGGAGGACTGCGGGAACATGTGAGTGGCTTCTTCTTTTCTGCCTGTTACCATTAAAGTATTTTGGCTATAATACTACACTTAGAGGATTCTTTTTTTGGCTCACTGGGCTGGTGAGCGATTATTCTCCAAAGGCTTCTGACCGGGGGTAATGGAAGTCCCCTAAGAGATCCACAACGTGAGGAGAGGTACTTATCATCAGGAGATAGGGATCCAGAGTGATCCTGAAAGCTGTCTGGCCCTTAGGGGTCGCTTGGAGGAGGTGAGGAGGCAATTTAGCCTTAGGAGGTGAAGAGTGACACGTTCACGGAATACAAACACCGTTTTTTTGCACATTGCATGAATTTGATATCACTTGTTTTTTATGGACATTTCATTTTGATGATTTGAGTGGCATGTGAAGTGTGGTCACTGTATTACACTTAGAGCACTGTGAAAATGATCCCCTGTGAAGACGGCAGTTATTATTTTTTTATTATGTGGGCACTAATTTGAAGAGATTAATTTTGAGTGGCACTTTATAATTAAGATATTTCATTTAATGATTTAATATATTATTTATTTTTGAATAATTATTGACACAATTGCATGTGAGCACAATTTTTTGTATTGCACATAGTATTGTTTTGAGCGCTGCACTATTTATAATTATTCAATCTATAGAGCCACATTCGTTCTTCTTCACCCATGTAGAGATGTCCCATACTTGGAGCGGAAATGCAGGTCTTTGGAACATTTTCCACATTTGTGAAACTGCCAATGTTTCAGATGCCTGAGATGATCATACTGGTGTTACTATGTAATAGTGTTGTAATGGTGTCAAGACAGGGTTTCTGGATTCTGGTCTGGGAGCTTCTCCGCACCAAGGAGGTTCAGTTTTATTGGTTTGTAAGCAGGGGCGGACTGACCATTTGGAAATTCAGGCACTGCCCGAGGGCCTGGGGTCAGTAGGGGGCCCCATGAGATGCCCCTGGTACCTTTTTCATAGGCTTTTTTGAGTTTGGGCAAGGACACAGGGGCCCCATGATCCCCTATTGCCGGGGAGCCCCATGAGTTGTCAGTCCGCCCCAATTTGTAAGTAAATGGAAAGTGAAGCTCCACACCACAAGTTGGGCAGCACAGTGGATTAGTGGTTAGTCAGGTGTCAAACTGGTGGCCCTCCAGCTGTTGCCAAACTACAAGTCCCATGAGGCATTGCAAGATTGACAGTTACAAGCATGACTCCCAAAGGCAGAGGCATGAAGGTTTGTAGTTTCACAACAGCTGGAGGGCAGCCAGTTTGACACCTCTGCCCAGGGGCGGACTGACAACTCATGGGGCCCCCGGGCAATAGGGGATCTTGGGGCCCCTGTGTCCTTGTCCAAACTCAAAAAAGCCTATGAAAAAGGTACCAGGCGCATCTCATGGGGCCCTCTACTGACCCTGGGGCCCTTGGGCAGTGCCCGAGTTTCCAAATGGTCAGTCCACCCCTGCCCCTGCCTTACAGGGTCAACAGTTCAAATCCCAAACACAACACTACCTGTGTAGAGATTGAATGTTCTACCTGTGCTTGCATGGGTTTCATCCATCAATACTCTGGTTTCCTCCCACTCTCCAAAACATATCTGGTAAATTAATTGGCTCCTCTCTAAATTGGCCCCTAGTACGTATGTATGAAAGGGACCTTGGATTGCAAGCTCCCTGGTGACAGGGACAAATGTAATTTTACAATATATGTAAAGCAGTGGGTAACTGTTGGTGCTATATACAACGACGAATCGTAAAATTATGACCAACCGTCTAATATTGAATAGGTCCTCCTTTTGCCCCAGAAATAGCCCAGACCCATCAAGGCATGGATGTCATTAGACCTCTGAAGGTATTCAGTGGTATCTGACACTGCCAGCTTAAGAACAAGAAAAATATTTGGCGCACTAAGAAGAAAAAGCACTTTCCTTGTCTGTGCTGGTGGTTCCCAGTACTTCCTGGTCGGTGTGGATCCTCAGGGCAGGCGGGAGTGATGTCAGCTCTAGGTATGGCACACGTTCGGAACATGCATGCTCTTTCATCAGACCATAGAGGGGGCATATATTGGCAAATGATAGTGGTAGACTATAGGGCCCAGCCAACTCATGGAGAGACGCAAGTGTCATCATAGGTTAGTACAAAACACATATCAAGCCTCCATGTCTTAAACTAATTAGACTAAGCACTCTTAGACTCTTCTGGCACAGTGATTGACACCAGTTGACAAGCGCTCATTTGACTACTACTATTGTGAGTTGCCAATTTTGTGGAATAAATTATTTGCCTGTATTGCTGCACTTAGATGGTGCTGCTTCTCTCTCTTTTATGACTATGCCAGCTTGCCTTCTTCCCATAGTGCATCCTGGTGCCATCTCTTCCCAAGGTAAGCAAAACACACGCACTTGACCATCCACATGAAAAGAAAATGTGACCAGGCCACCTTCTTTCATAGCTCCGAGGTCTAGTTCTGATGCTCATGTGTCCATCGTAGGCACTTCTGGCTGTGGATATGGGTTAGCATGGGCATTCTGACCAGTCTGCGGCTACACAGCCCTGGAGATCTGGAGAATTTGGAGGCCAAGTCAACACCTCATTGTTGTTTTCCTCAAACCATTCTTGAATTCATCAGACCAGGCCTCCTTTTTCCATTGATCTGTAGTCCAGTTCTGATGCTCACGTGCCCAATGCAAGTCCTTATTCACCTCTCTAACATTAGGCATTGTGGAGAAATTAATCTTTAAAGTTCACAACAGAGGCCTTAAAATCTCAGCTCTCTCACCCTGATCTTCTATGAAGAGCAGAATCTTGGCAGGTGGGCAGTCCTCTCATGTATTTACAATTCAGGTGCTTCTAAGCTGCTAAAAACCGAACTTTAGAGCCTTTGTTGTAATCTTTCAGGATGATACAAGGCCATTCACAATGTCGCCTACATAACTGACCTGATACCCAGATACTACCCTACCCGTGCCCTCCGCTCCTCACAGGACCTCCTGCTCTCTAGCTCCCGTACTCCTCCTCCCACGCCCAATTGCAGGACTTCTCCAGGACTTCCCCCATCCTCTGGAACTCCCTACCCCAATCCATCAGACTGTCACCTACCCTCCTCACCTTCAGGCGCATCCTGAAAACCCTCCTCTTCAGGGAAGCCTACCCCAACCTCACCTGACACCCGACCTCACCTAACAACTAACCTCCTCCACTCCTCCCACCACTCCATCCCCCACAGCCATCTCCTCCTGTACCACCCTCCCCTCCCTCCTAGATTGTAAGCTCGAAAGAGCAGGGCCCTCGAACCCCTCGTGTATTGTATTACTGTCTTGTCTCATGTTATGTCCCCCTTGCTACTGTACAGCGCTGAGCAAACCCTTTGGCGCTATATAAATACTGTATAATAATAATAATAATTAGCTCCACAGTACCTGTAGCTACAGAGGTGATGGTTTGCTGTGAAGATATCTTACTGATTGTTAAGAATAGATACTCTGGGCTCAGGTGCAACTTAAAGGTTAGGCTAGGTGTAAGAGGGTTAGGTGTCAGGGTCAGGACTAGTTTACCCTAGTATCAAAGCTTACATACTGTCCCATGCATTGCTCAGGTATTGACAGAACATTTTGGTGAATCTTTATCTTTGCAACATAAACAAATCAAACCATCTTTTATCAAAGACAACCTCCAAAACTAGGAACGCAATTTTGTTTGGTTGAGCCTTGTTTCTAACACCAATCCTGGTCTGTTCTGAAACGTCAGTCAGTTGTGTGCAGACATTATGGCTTTGGACAAAAAAAGAACCCCATCTCAAGCTACTGTATAATGGCACCTTAGATGGAAAATCTTTTCCAAACAGGCAGAAAAAAGAGGGGGGGGGGGAGGGATCACTGCATTCAGTAGGTGGGTGCTATTGAACGCAGTAAACAAAAAGTTTTTTCTCAGCAAAGAAAGTAAGACTGATCTGGTAAACCTTAAAAAGAGCCCAGGACGCCATCTGCTGGATAGAAATGGAATTATAACCTAATATTTTTTAAAATTATATTATACTTCTGGACAATAAAGAAATGATATACAAAATCACTGTATTGTCCCTTTATCAATGAGGCAACCATAGGTCTGGGAATATAAAAAACGCAATGTACAATGTCAGTTACATAGTTAGTCAGGTAGGATAAAGGCTCCTCCCTCACAATTATTATCTTTTGTATCACTTGCTCCTCCCTTTTAGGTTGTGTGCTCTCATGAACAGGGCCCTCCTAACTTCCTTGTCTTGTATGGTTTTGTAAGTGTACCATCGCCATTTATTTTATCAAGCTCTGTGCAAACTGTTGGCGCTATACAGTATAAATCCTTTACTAGAATAATAATAAAATGATAATGATACAGTATATGGACCATTTTGAATTTATACCAGTGAAATATTAATGCAAATATTTCTATCATTTCAGTTACAGGATGTTTTGTGAATGTTGCATTGGCTAGGAAAGAACATAAAGGAAGAAAAAATTCCTTCTTGACCCCATAAGGCAATTATATCTTATCTGGATCAACAAACTACCATGTAATCACTTATACAAAAAACAATAACCGGTTGTCTTATGGATGTGGCATTGGCCATACCTAGTCTTTAGTCTGTAGGTTAATAATCTATTCTGCTACCACAGAGACTTATGAACCTCAAAAACAAGACAGCTGTGAAGATCTTTGAGTTGGCAGGACTAACCAATGACAGACAGCTTGCCCCATTCCTCTTCTCCATCTTCTTAATTGTTTACTTAATCTCAATTTTGGCGAATGCTGGCATGATGGTCTTGATCCTTAAATCTTCTTGTCTCCAGACTCCGATGTACTACTTCCTGAGCTTCCTCTCTTTGGTGGACCTCCTATACTCCTCTGTTATAACACCTAAAATGCTGGCGGACCTTCTATCCCAGAGCAAGACCATATCATTTAATGGCTGTGCAATACAATTTTTCTTCTTTGCTATAATGGCAGTCACGGAATCTCTCCTACTTTCAACTATGTCGTATGACCGATATGTAGCTATCTGCCAACCTCTATGTTATGTCTCAATAATGACCAAGAAGAGATGCTTGAACCTGATTCTACTCGTCTTCAAAGTTGGTTGCTTGCAGTCTGTAGTACAAACCAGCTGCATCTTCACTTTAGAATATTGTGGACCAAACTTTATAAACCACTTTTACTGTGATGGCCCACCCCTGTTCAAATTGTCCTGCTCCGATACTTTTTGGTGTGATTTGATAGCCTTCTTCTTTGTAAGTATTTGTGGTGCAGGGTCATTGATGACTATCTTGGTCTCCTATACACTCATTGTTTTGTCTATTCTTTGTATGAAGTCCAGGAAAGGCCAACAGAAAGCCTTTAATACATGCTCCTCACATATTATGTGCCTCTCTATCTTCTACGGGACAGTTTTCTTTATCTATTTGCGTCCTACAGATCACAGCTTTGAGGAACAAGACAGAGTGGTTTCCATATTGTATACAGTACTGATACCTATGCTCAACCCTCTTATATACAGTCTGAGGAACCAAGATGTGAAACAGGTCATCAAGAAAGCAATACATATAAAACCCTGATTTAGTCAGCTTTTAGCATCTAAGTTAGAAGATTCTTCAGAGAAAAACTTGGAGACGGTCATTTCTAATTCTACAGCTGTTTTGAGATGTATATCAGGAATGTACAGACCAGTCAGCCTAACACCAATAGTGTGAAAGATATTTGAGAGACTGGTAATAGAATCAGAAATAAAGGGATCAAAAGTGACAACCAGCATGGATTTATGAAAAATTGTTCTTGTCACACCTGTTACCATTCTATGAGGAAGTAAGTGAGAAATTGGATGGTGGAAGTCCAGTGGAAGTAGTTCATCATGATTTTTCTAAGGCAGTTGATACTGTACCTCATGAACATTTAATCTATAAAAAAAAATCTATTGGAGGTGATGAAATCATATGTACATGAATAGGAATCAGATTACATGAACAGGTCCAGAGAGAAGTGAGAAATTACTCATTCTCTGAATGATCTAAAGTTGTGAGTGGTGTTCCCCAGGGTTCTATGTTGGGGCCATTGCTGTTCAATTTGTTTATGAATGATACAGAGGTTGGAATTAGGAAGCTCAATTTCGGTGTTTGCTGATGATACCAAATTATGCCAGGAAACAATTTCATCACAGGATGTAGCATGTTTACAGGAAGACCTTGATAAAATAGAGGGTTGGGCTGCTACCTGGCAGATGAGGTCCAACATTGAGAAATGTACAGTTATGCACTTGGGTGCCAAAAATACACATTAGGAGGGGCTCCCCTGGGAGAGTCAGTGAGGGAAAAGGATCTAGGGGTGCTTATAGATCACAGACTTAGCAATGGCATGAAATGCCAAGCTAACCAAGCTAGCAAATGACTCTCATGCATTCCAGAGATGCACTTATACACTTGGATGCCAAAAATTCACATTAGGAGGGGCTCCCGTGGGAGAGTCAGTGATGGAAAAGGATCTAGGGGTGCTTATAGATCACAGACTTAGCAATGGCATGAAATGCCAAGCTAACCAAGCTAGCAAATGACTTTCATGCATTCCAGAGATAAATCTACTGTGTTGAATTTAAAAGAGTTCAGCGAAGGGCAACAATATTAATAAGGGGGATAGACGACCTCAGCTATGAGGATCCATTTCATAGATTATAATTATTCACTCTGGAGAAAAGGTGCCTAAAAAGGATATGATTACAATGTACAAATACTGTATATCAAAGGTGACTTCAGTAACTGTAATAAACGGTTTACTCTAATGCCTCTGAAGGAAAGACATGGCCACAATTTGTCCCTGGCTCTGATTCCCTGGGGCGCAAGGCTCCTGACAGGGACTGGGGTACTCCTTTCATTGGGCGGCCTGCCAAAGCAAGCCTAACCAAGTAGTAGGTGGGCCCGTCCCCAAAAGGAGACTCCATAGGAGGGGGAGAACCTGACCAAAAGGCCATTCCCCACCAAGATTTTCGGGACAAGTCCGAGGACATACACCCTACTACTGTAGTTGAGGTGAGTAAAGAGCAAAAGTGTTGTGCAAAAGTAAAAAAAAAAACAAGGACACAAAAAAAGGGAAAGGGGTCAGTGCTTCATGCCACTGTATAATAGAATGGTGAGCTCTTCAGCCAGTATAAATATTCCTCTATCCTAGCAAAAAGGCCCTGCCCAGGGCAGGTGTAAAGAAAGCATGCATTAGTGCAGTGGCCTTGGTGCCATAATAAACTCAAAGTGAGCTCCCCCATTGTGAGAATTTCTGGCACCCCTGGACTGCCACTCCAGGGGCACATATACCAAGTGCTTAGGGACAGCCTTGCCTTCAACCAGGGACAAGCCTGGTGCACCAGGGCAGAATCAACTCGGGAGGAAACAGGCCCTCCCACCATTCCCACCTTATTACATCAGGAGGAATACTAATGTTTCGAAGGGAGCCAGCCTTCTTCCTCATGAAAACCGTTAAGAACTGATACTACATTTGAACTTAGCCAAAAGGCCTGAGTAAGAAAACAACTAACATTTGCATCTGGGCTTGCCATGTGTTCGTTCCCCCAGAGTGCGCTGCCAGAATTCCAACACACTTGTAACATCCCCAAGTCCAATCACTAACAAACTCATGCAGACTCCACCTCCACAACATCGCCAAAATCTGCACGTTCTTAACCCCAGAAACCACTAAACAGCTCATCCACTCCCTCATCATATCACGACTCGACTACTGCAACTCCCTCCTCACTGGCCTGCCTCGCCGCTGGCTATCCCCGCTTCAGTCCATCCTGAATACGGCAGCCAGACTCATCCACCTTACCAACCGCTCCGTTTCCGCCACCCCCCTCTGCCAATCCCTCCACTGGCTCCCGATTGCCCAACGGATCAAATTCAAAATCCTAACACTGACGTACAAAGCTGTCCATCATACTACCCCAAACTACATCACCGACCTAATATCCAAGTACCACCCAACACGCACACTCCGATCCTCACAAGACCTCCTTCTCTCTAGTTCCCTAGTCGCCTCCTCCCATGCCCGCCTCCAGGACTTCTCCAGGGCGTCACCCATACTCTGGAACTCCCTACCCCAATCCATCAGACTATCACCTACTCTCCTCTCCTTTAGGCGCATCCTGAAAACCCACCTCTTCAGGGAAGCCTACCCCACCGCCTGCTAATTCCCGACCTCCTCCACTCTTCCTACCACTCCATGCCCCACAGCTATCTCCTCCTGTACCACTATCGCCTCCCTCCTAGATTGTAAGCTCCAAGGACCAGGACCCTTAAACCCCTCGTGTATCGCATTGTATTGTTACTGTACTGTCACATGTTCTGTCTCCCATTGTAATGTACAGTGCTTAGCGAACTGTTGGCGCTTTATAAATACTGTATAATAATAATAACTTCCTGTGAGTTTATCCAAAATCTCAGAAAAATTTGTTAGCTTTTTCAGCTTTTTTCTGTGATCCACAAAACAACACCCTCTTACAGTCATGGCCGAAATTGTTGGCACCCTTGATATTTCTCCAGGAAATCATGTATTTCTCACGAAACGTATTGCATTAACACATGTTTTGCTATACACATGTTTATTCCCTTTGTGTGTATTGGGACAAAACAAAAAAAGGGAGGAAAGAAAGCAAATTCGACATAATGTCACACAAACCTCCAAAAATGGGCTGGACAAAAGTATTGGCACCCTTTCACAACTGCGGATAAATAAGAATGTTACAAGCATGTGATGCTCCTGTAAACTCACCTGGGGCAAGTAACAGGTGTGGGCAATATAGAAATCACACCTGAAAGCAGATAAAAAGGAGAGACGTTCACTTAACCTTTGCATTGTGTGTCTGTCTGTGCCACACTAAGCATGGACAACAGAAAGAGGAGACGAGAACTGTCTGAGGACCTGAGAACCAAAATTGTGGCAAAATATCAACAATCTCAAGGTTACAAGTCCATCTCCAGAGAACTAGATTTGCCTTTGTCCACAGTGCGCAACATTATCAAGAAGTTTGCAACCCATGGCACTGTAGCTAATCTCCCTGGTCGTGGACGGATGAGGAAAATTGATGAAAGATTGCAACGCAGAATAGTCCGGATGGTGGATAAGCAGCCCCAAACATGTTCCAAAGACATTCAAGCTGTCCTGCAGGCTCAGGGAGCATCAGTGTCAGCGCGAACTATCCGTCGACATTTAAATGAAATGAAACGCTATGGCAGGAGACCCAGGAGGACCCCACTGCTGACACAGAGACATAAAAAAGCAAGACTACAGTTTGCCAAAATGTACTTGAGTAAGCCAAAAGCCTTCTGGGAAAACGTCTTGTGGACAGATGAGACCAAGATAGAGCTTTTCGGTAAAGCACATCATTCTACTGTTTACCGAAAACGGAATGAGGCCTACAAAGAACAAAACACAGTACCTACGGTAAAATATGGTGGAGGTTCAATGATGTTTTGGGGTTGTTTTGCTGCCTCTGGCACTGGGTGCCTTGACTGTGTGCAAGGCATCATGAAATCTGAGGATTACCAAAGGATTTTGGGTCGCACTGTAGGGCCCAGTGTCAGAAAGCTGGGTTTGCGTCCAAGATCCTGGGTCTTCCAGCAGGACAATGACCCCAAACATACGTCAAAAAGCACTCAGAAATGGATGGCAAAGAAGCGCTGGAGAGTTCTGAAGTGGCCAGCAATGAGCCCAGATCTAAATCCCATTGAACACCTGTGGAGAGATCTTAAAATTGCTGTTGGGAAAAGGTGTCCTTCCAATAAGAGAGACCTGGAGCTGTTTGCAAAGGAAGAGTGGTCCAAAATTCCGGGTGAGAGGTGTCAGAAGCTTATTGATGGTTATAGGAAGCGACTGATTTCAGTTATGTTTTCCAAAGGGTGTGCAACCAAATATTAAGTTAAGGGTGCCAATACTTTTGTCCAGCCCATTTTTGGGGTTTTGTGTGACATTATGTCATATTTGCTTTTCTGCCTCTGTTTTATATTTGTTCCAATACATACAAAGGGAATAAACATGTGTATAGCAAAACATGTGTTAATGCAATACCTTTTTTGTGTGAAATACTTGATTTTCAGGAAAAATATCAAGGGTGCCAACAATTTCGGCCATGACTGTATATAATGGTAATTGAAAGAGGGGGCGATGTAAAAATCAAGATAGCCTCCTAGAGTGACAACGCTGGTTTCATACAAGCACAAAGCAGTGCATGAACATTGTCACCTTCGGACAAGAAGTGTGTTCCTGGCATGATCACTAGGTAAAAATAATGAAAAGAAGAAAACTAATGCAGCCACCGCATCAAGCGACCGCAAAGTTGCAACTTGCAATTATAACTTTTTTTGCTTGGGTTTAGATATACTTTAAAGCTTAACTACAGGAATTTAGCAACTTTGTGAAAAGTGCAGTCATACTATGAGTTAAGTCCAAAAAGTTTCTGCCACTTCATGGGCTTCTCTCTCTTAAATTTACTTCTGACAGGTTTATTGTGCTACAGGAAGATAACTTCTGGAGCTCTGATGCTAGCCACTGCGGTCTCAGCTCCTTCAAATGTAGAGTTGATACAGCTGCAATGCCCGCCCCTCCCCTCCTCCTGCCCAATCACAGAAGCCTTTGTAATATGTTGTCAGGAACCATAAACCAGGCAGAAACAGAAAGTACAGTTAAAGTCACACCTTTAATGAAATAGCTAAAATAACACAGTTCAGGAACGTAGTAAAAAACATAGTCAGGATTTGGATGCCAGAGCGGGTAATCAGATGAGCCGGGGTCAGGAAAACAGAAGTCAACATAGCCAGGAGCAAAAACCAGGAACAGGAGTCAGAAGAGAAGTTAGCCAGTCCGACTTGTATACAGGAACACGGGCAGAAACACACTGGAGATCTCAGACCACAGAAGGACAAGGAGGAAATGAGCTAAGCTGCTAAAATAGCAAAAAGTGCTGGCTGGACTATTGAGGCAGGTAATGGTATCCAGGTGAGTCACTGTAGAGACAACGAGTGGCTGGTAATTAACTGACAGCAGAGCAGCTTCTGAGCACTGAAAGAAAAGAGCTGCTCCTTAAGTAGCAGGAGTCAAGCCCTGACATACACTATATTGGCAAATGTATTGGGATACCCCTCCAAATCATTTGATTCAGATGTTCCCATCACCTCCATGGCCATAGGTGAATACAGTCAAGCCCCTAGGCATGCAGACTGCTTCTACAAACATTGGTGAAAGAATGGGTCGCTCTCAGGAGCTCAGTGACTCCAAGCGTGGGCCCGTGATAGGTGGCCACCTGTGTAATAGGTCCATCCGTGACATTTCTTGGCTACTAAATATTCCACGCTCAACTGTTAGTGGGATTATAACAAAGTGGAAGCAACTGGGAACAACAGCAACTCAGTCACCAAGTGGTAGGCCACGTAAAATGACAGAGCGGGGTCAGCGCATGCTGAAGCGCACAGTGCGCAGAAGTCGCCAACTGTCTGCAGAGTCAATAGCTAAAGACCTCCAAACTTGGTGTGGCCTTCAGATGAGCCCAACAACAGTGCGTAGAGAGCTTCATGGAATGGGTTTACATGGCCGAGCAGCTGCATCCAAGCGTTCTTATCCGACATCAGTGTCTGACCTCACAAATGTGCTTCTGGAAGAATGGTCAGACCTTCCCATAGACACCCTCCTAAACCTTGTGGACGGCCTTCCCTGAAGAGATGAAGTTGTTATAGCTGCAAAGGGCGGGGCCAACTCAATACTGAACCTTACAGATTAAGACTGGGATGCAATTAAAGTTCATGTGCGTGTAAGGGCAGGCGGCCCAATACTTTTGGCAATATAGTGTATATCATAACAGTCTAGACAGCTCATATGTGAAAAATTCCCTCCCAACCTTTAAATTCTCCTGAAAGTGTAACAAAAACAGAAGCCGGGTGATACTACAGATAGAAGAGATGTGATATTAAAATGTAAAAATGGTATGACGTCAAGACATCTTCTTTCCGATTTGCTCCTGAAGCCAGCTCCATCTTTGTTAATGGTCCTTTGGTCATGGACAAAAAAATCAGGAAAGCTATTCCAGCAGTATATTACCTACAAAGAGAGGATTTTTGGGTCCCTTACTGTTTATAAACCTCAAATTGTTTATAGAAAGGCACCAGCACATATAGGAAAATTACAAATTTTAAACCAAACATAATGGGTAGAAAATATAAAATAAACAAAATATTTTTTGAGCCTGCGGTGCTCCTGACGGGGGGCAAGGCACACACAGGTCCGACCAGCTAAAAGGCCCAAAGCTGATCACTGAGCACTAGGTTAGGGACTCTCCTGAAAAGAGACCTCTAAGCCAGGGAAGGAATCTTACGGCCACACGGTGCAGTGCTTAGTCAAAACCCCTGTGAACAAAAAGTGAACCGTGAAATTGCAGCACACAAAAAAAGTGCACAGAGGATACAGTATGACCAATCCTCTGAAGAGAAAGGACCTCTAATCCTGAACCTCCCGAGGTGCAAGACTCCTGACATAGGCAAGGTACACCATGGTCTACCTAAGCCGAAGCCAGGTGGACCCTACTCCACCAAATACTTGATGACGAGCCTACCGAAGAGAGATGCCTCCGGATGGGGTAAGATGAGGCACCTGAAGGCCAAAGAACCTTCTCCCAACATCAGGGCAGCCGCAGTCCCCCCCCCCTAGTGACCTGCACCCTCCATCTCTGTGCAAAAACACACAAAAAGACACAAAGGCATTGCAAGTGCTAATGACAAACACATGACAACAAATAAAGCTTCCATGTGCACTACCTAGTGGGTCAGAAGGCCACATCTAAAGGTGAAGGGCAAGTATAGCATGAAGCAACGTGTCCTTGTTCATAAGAAACACCAATGGCGTGATGCACCCCAATGGGCACCCCTGGAATGCCACACCCTAGTTTTAATGGAGAAAGCTTTCTTGAAAGCTGACAAGCACAGATATTACACTTGATCTTAGTAAAAAAAGGCTGAAAACTTAAGGGGCACACATCCTCCCTTTGACCTCAGGGTAAGGCAAGGTAGCAGTGCTCAAATCAGGAGGCGCTGGGCCACTCAGAGCCCTCTACACCAGGGGAATACTCCCGACCCTACCATACCAAGTGGGTGTGGAAAGAAGAATAAAGCAACCGAATGCATGTACTCCTGCACTGGACAGTGGACTCCACAATGTCAAAATCCCCACGAGTATGAAAGGAATGCAAGCCTTGCTGCCCTCAACGGACCAGGGAAATACAAAGAGAACTGTATATAAGAAACAAAGAGAGGGCACACGGGCCTAGTGCATTACCTTTAAAAATTACATTTATTATAAATAGTAAAATACTCACAAGAAAAATCAAATCAAATGGAAAGCATGTCACAAAGGATGCAATGTGGTCCAAAACCCCTGGAAGTGGTCTGTTGGGGGACTGTAGACCTCTAGATAGCTGGTGACTGATGCTTTTCGATGTTGTACCTCTTCCTCAGAGCCAGTCATACCAACTGGGTGCTTAATTTTGTTTCTTTCCCATGAGAAGGGCCCTCAGGACCCCTATCATACCCACAGGGATACTATACAGACCAGCCAAAAGGCCAGAACGATGGTGGAGCACCCATACTGGACACTGATAAGAACAGATTTTGCACTTGATCTTAGCCAAAAGGCAGAGAATACGCAACATACCTGTTAGAATACCCATGCGGACCCCAGTATGTGGGATGCACAAGTATAAAACTTCATATAAGATTAGAAGAACATATCAGTAGCATAAACAAGGGATTTAGGAACCATAGTTTATCCAGATTCTTTTGAGTATTCCGAGCAAGGGATCAGTGCCAGATTACCAAATAAGCAGAGTAGGTATTGGCAAATAGGCCCCACACTGTTTAAGAGCCCCATGACAATTGATTAAAATAATATTGATTTGATCTTGAAGTCAAGTCAAAGTTGGTAACAAATAACAGTGGAGATAAGGACAGCTGCAGGTACACAAAAGAGCACAATAATCTGGCAAACAGGAAGTGCAAAGGCATGGCTTAAATCAAGTTCATGGGAAGTTGATGGCAGGAGCAAAAAGCTCAAGGTTCACCCAAAACAAAGGCCAAAGCAAGAAGGTCCAAAGGATCAAACAGTGTGCTGTATAGCATCTCAGGTGGCTCAGCAGAAGGGACCACTGTTGGATATAGCAGAGGTTGTAGGTTCAGATCCAGATCCTGAGAAGCAGCCGACGTGCACACTACTTAGTTTATTATTATCCCACTATATTTCACACACAAGAAATGTCCAGAAACATCTAGGTGGGCCCCAAGGTTTCAACTGCCTAGGGTCCTCCACAGGGTTCAATAGTGCACTGCTAGGCATCTGGGCCAAATGAAGTGTGGCCTTGATGAGGTCCCAGGACATTGGGGAGGATCCACTATGACAAAGGAAATTTGAAGGAATAAAAATAAGTGGACAATATAAACCTGATACCAAAAGGACTTACAGTAATTTTGATTCGGATCTAATTTGTTTCCTGTCTAAAAACATTTGGTGAAAACATTCTTGTATAGGAGGCTTATTTGATGGTCTGTATAATATAAAATCATCTTTAGTGGGAATTACTTGTGTTCATTTTATCTAAATTTTTCTAATTGATGGTTTAAATCAGTGGTCTCCAAACTGTGGCCCTGGGGCCAGATGCGGCCCTTTACTTGCCTCTATCCAGCCCTTGGGACACTATTTTTCCAACTGACACCAATGATGAGGAACCATCCTCCAACTGGCACCATTAACGGGGCACTCTTCTTCCCACTGACACCATCGATGGGGCACTATTCCTCCTGCTAAAACCAACAATGGTCCACTATTCCTCCTGTTAAAACCAACAATGGTCCACTATTCCTCCTGTTAAAACCAATGGTGGGGCAATGTTTACTCCCACTGATGCTGGGACATTTTCTCCTCACACTGGCCACAGTCCGGCCCCCTAAAGTCTGAAGGACAGTAAACTGGCCCCTTGTTTAAAAAGTTTGGAGACCCCAGTGTTAAATAATGGACCAATTCTTATTGGATGCCTCTAGAGTGGTTCCAAATGCATATTTTTATTCATTTTCATTTAATTTAGCTAGTGTTCCACCGATGAAAGGAAACCACTCACTAATTGGCTTCATTGCGATTTATAATAATTGCGGCACCTGGGACTGATGGTAATTATTTTTCTGGATAAATCACATAAAACATCTCTTCATATACAGCATTGGGAAACTCTGTAGATCCTGACAGTCAAATCTCAGAGAGGTAAGAGAGCAAAACACGAGAGCAAACAAGTCCTGTTGTTCCTCAAAATACAATTCTATTCTATGAATCCCTCTATTCCTCCATGACCCCCAAATGTACAAAAATCCACAAAATATATCTAAGGCCAAGTTTATTGTGATGAACTAAGAGAACACAGGACCCAATGTGTGGGGTGCTTATTGAGGGGTATTAAGCACACAGGATCCAACATGTGGGGTGCGTACTGAGGGATATTAAGCGCACAGGACCCAACGTGTGGAGTACTTATTGAGGGGTATTAAGCACACAGGACCCAACATGTGGGGTGCTTACTGAGGGGTATTAAGCACACAGGACCCAATGTGTGGGGTGCTCATTGAGGGGTATTAAGCACACAGGACCCAACGTGTGGGGTGCTTATTGAGGATTATTAAGTGCACATGTGGGGTGCTTACTGAGTGGTATTACGCTCACAGGACCCAATGTGTGGAGTGGTTACTGAGAGGTATTAAGCAGACAGGACCCAATGTGTGCGGTGTTTATTGAGGGGGATTCAGCGCACAGGACCCAATGCGTGGGGTGCTTACTGAAGGGTATTAGGCGCACAGTACCCAACATGTGGGTTGCTTACTGAGGGGTATTAACCATACAGGACCCAATGTGTGGGGTGCTTACTCAGGGGTATTAAGCATATATGACCCAGCATGTAGGATGCTTATTGAGGGGTATTCAGCACACAGGACCCAACATGTGGGGTGTTTATTGAGGGGTATTAAGCGCACAGGACCCAACATGTGGGGTGCTTACTGAGGGGTATTAAGCACACAGGACCCAACATGTAGGGTGCTTATTGTGGGGTAATAAGCGCAAACGACCCAACGTGTGGGGTGTTTATTGAGGGTTATTAAACGTACAGGAACCAACATGTGGGGTGCTTATTGAGGGAGATTAGGCGCACAGGACCCAACGTGTGGGGAGCTTATTGAGGGGGATTCAGCTCACAGAACCCAACGTGTGGGGTGCTTATTAAGGAGGATTCAGCACACAGGACCCAACATGTGGGGTGCTTACTGAAGGGTATTAAGGGCACAGGACCCAACGTGTGGGGTGCCTATTGAGGGGTATTAAGCACACAGGACCCAATGCGTGGGGTGCTTATTGAGGGGTATTAAGTTCACAGGAACCAACGTGTAGGGTGCTTATTGAGGGGGATTAGGCGCACAGGACCCAATGTGTGGGTACTTATTGAGGGGGTTTCAACACTCAGCAGGGCAGAAGGGACCAAGAAGGAAGGCACAAATATACATATGTATTTTTATAACAAGGTTCTGATAATTAAAATTTAGGAGGACTGGGGTGCCACCAGCTTCAGCAACGACTGCACTCCCAGATAGGGTCGCCACCTCATCCCTTTAAAACCGAACACATATTAATGACACGGGTTCTGTGGTTGGTTAAGGTGGTAATTAAACTCCCTTAGTGCCTTATCTACATTAAATTATCCTCAGAACCCGGGTCATTCATATGTGTTCCGGTTTAAAGGAATGAGGTGGTCCCAGCAGTTGTAACCCAAGCTTACAACCAGGACTTGTCTTATGCCAATGGTAAAGCATTGTGGTGGCACAATCATAGTTTGGGAGGCCATATCTTAGTATTCTGCAAGCGCCAGCATCACCTTGAAAGGTAGAGTCACCGCTAGCGACTATGTCAAATTTTGGCTGACCATGTGCACCAGGAATTTGGGCTCAGGTCTGTGATTGCTGAACCTCCTATACATTATAACAGCCAATGTAGAAACGAGTATACTATAGTTTATTCCAGTGATATTCATGGAGACGCTCATGGCTCAGGGTCTTACAATGTCTGCACCATGAGGTGCACATGGTCAGCCAAACTTTGACATAGTCGCTAGCGGTGACTCTACCTTTCAAGGTGATGATGGTACTTGCTAAGATATGGCCTCCAAAACCATGATTGTGCCACCACAATGCTTTACCGTTGGCATAAGCCAAGTCCTGGTTGTAGCTTGGGTTGGTGTTCGCCACACAAACATGTCTGGTGGTTGGGAACAGTGTGCAGCTCGTTTCACCGGACCATATTACAGTCTTTCATTGATCGATAGTCTACGAAGTATGGGTGTTGCCCCTCTCCTCTTCTAAGCATTAATATTGGTTTCTAGTGGTTTGGCAATTGCAGCTCGACTGTATATGTTTTGCTTATGGAGTTCCCTCTCCACACAGTGTTTGTGGACCAGGGCACGTGAAGACTGAGATTGAGCTCTGCAGTCACTTTTGCAGCAGTTGTTTTCTTATTCCGGGTCACAATCCTGCGCAATGTCCTTTTGTCTCTTTCGGTCAGTTGACCATGTCAGCCGTGCTTATGCTCATTAGATGACGTTTCCCCAGAAACTGTATATGCCGCCATAACCTTTGATACTGCACCTTACGACACGGCAAATAAGTTGGCAACTTCAGTCACAGAGGCACCAGCTAAGCGGCACCAACAATTTGCCCTCTTTGAAGCTTAGTAAGCTCTGACATGACTCCATATTACTGGCAGAGCACCCAGTGATTGATGAAAGTAAGGCTTCCCACCTAGGTGTCTCATCACACAGTGGAAGTAAAAGAATGTTACATCATTCCAGCTTTCAATGCGAAACATTTCGTCACTTTCACACCTGCAAATCATGTAGTGTTTCCATAAT
The DNA here is from genome assembly GCF_062004578.1 of Staurois parvus. Lineage (NCBI taxonomy): Eukaryota > Metazoa > Chordata > Amphibia > Anura > Ranidae > Staurois > Staurois parvus. Next base: position 80,805 of record NW_028318813.1, on the reverse strand, counting down.
TTTGTATAATCCCTGTAATTGTTAAGGTTAGGGGAGGTGAAAGATAAATGTTATAGACTGGTTGAGGCCATTGCTGCGGAGAGCGAAATTTAGGTTTTCCCTGAGCAATAAAAACCCCACTCATGTCCAAATGTTGAGTACCAGATTTTTGGTGACTTAAAATGATGTACCATTTTAAATTAACATCATTGATTTTTTTTTTTTTTTGCCTAGGATTCACCATTGATGTCCATGGAAGATGGCCCTTCCATTTAGTTTATAGTGCAGATGCACAATGGCAGCTTCACTTGCTATAGGTGAGTCTGGACCTTTAGTGCACTATTGTATCTCTCTGGAAGATGCAGCTACTTTAAGGTAAGCTTGATCTCAGTTTACGCCAGGGGTCTCCAAACTTTCTAAACAAAGGGCAGTTAGCTGTCCTTTAAACATGGCCAGTGGGAGTAGAAAATGTCCTGCAATCAGTGGGAGTAAACAATGCCCCATCATTGGTATTAGGGGGAGTAATAGTCCCCATCGTTGATATCAATAGGAGGAATGGTTCCCCACCATTGGTATCAGTGGGAGAAATAATGTCCCATTGTTGGTGTTAGTGGGAATAATAATGCCCCATCATTGGTGTCAGTGGGAGGAATAGTGCCCCATCATTGGTGTCAGTGGGATGTATAGTGCCCCATCGTTGGTGTCAGAAACTATGCCTCACTGTTGCTGACAGTGGGGGAATAATGACCCAAGGGCTGGATAAAAGCAAGCAAAGGGCCATATCTAGCCACTGGGCTGCAGTTTGGAGACCACTGGTTAATTCAGAGCACATTTTACAAAGGCACTTAATGTGTTTGTATGTCTTACAGTTGAAGCATGACTAAACCCAAAATTAAAAAAATTAAAACATTGCAGTTTACCAGTCCCTAGAATTTTATTTTTGCAGGATACAAAAACACCTCTTGATCCTGCCAGATATGCGGCACCCTGTCACCTCCTGTAACTGGAAGCATATAGCAATCTTAAATTCCATGCCTAAACTACTTATCCCCCATGTAATGTATATGAACAAAGACATGAGTATTTGTACTTCAGCTTGACCGTTCTCAACTTTTTACCCTGGAGGAACCCTTGAAATTATTTTGTTGGTCAGTGGAGAATTCCCTCCTTGCATTGGTGGTCAATTGAGAAATGTCATCTTGAACTGGGGGTAATTGAAGAATTCCCCCCCCCCTCTTGAATTGGTGGTCAGTTGAGAATTTCCCCCTTTAATTGGCAGTCAGTGGAGAATTGCCCCTTGACTTGGTGGTTGAGAAATGTCCTCTTGAATTGGTGGTCAGTGGAAAAATGTCCCCTTGAATTGGTGGTCAGTGGAGAAATGTCCCTTTGAATTGGTGGTCAGTGCAGAAATGTCCCCTTGAATTGGTGGTCAGTGGAAATTTCCCCCTTGACTTGGTGGTCAGTGCAGGAAGGCACCCTTGAATTGGTGGCCAGTGGAGAAATGCCCCCTGGAATTGAAAGTTAGTGGAGAATTCCCCCTTTGAATTGGTGGTCAATGGATGAATGTCCCCTTGCATTGGTGGCCAGTGGAGGAAGGCCCCCTTGAATTGTCAGCCAGTGGAGGAATGCCCTCTGAACTGGTGGTCAGTGGAGAATGCCCCCTTAAATGTCTCGTCAGTGGAGAAATGTCCCGTTTACATTGGTGGCCAGTGGGAATTGCCCCTTTGAATTGGTGGAGTGGTGGGGGAGTAAAGGAAAAAGAAGTATATACAGCTAGCATATGGGGTTTAATGCAAACCTGTTGCCTTGGCCTGGACGAGCAAGGCATAGGTTTGCTTTCAGATGGCAACAGACACGAGAGAGTTGTTGCATGTTTTTTTTTTTTTTTAAAGTGGACCTGTGCTATGTCCACGGACATACTCAGCTTCCCTTCTCTTCCATGCTACTCCAATCAGCCTCCGGGATGAATAGAGTTGGCCCTGTATAAGCTCTAGGTAGTGATTTTGAGTCTACACAGTTCACCCCTGGTGACCATTGCCTCTGGAAATGAAAGTGAGTTGTCTCCAGAACAAAAGGTAAGAAAGTCTTACAATGTCTACACCTACTCCAGGGAAAAGTCTCTAAGTGGGCAATTCCTCTTACTTTGGGCAATTTCCTTGCATTTCCTTGTGTCTTTGGGACGGGAAGTGAAATCACCCTAATGGCACACAACCAGCAAAAAATAAGGTGGTTTTAACTCTTCTATACTGTATCCAAAACCATACATACATAAATGAACTTGTACTGGGTATCAATTGAAAAAATTAAAAATCTCTTAGAAAAATTTGTACAACATCAAACTGTTAAAGTTGACCTATCAAGAAAATGGAACATCTGCTTTACTCACAGTCTCTCACCGCCGACTACAAATGGCTTAAATAGGACATTCAAAAGGTTTATTTCATCTTTCGAGAGGCAGGCATGTGTAAGAGGGCTGGGTTCCCTGAAACCCACAAGGATGCTCACCAGCTCAATGAAGGAGCCTGCTCTCATGGGATTTGTGCTCATAGTCAGTGAATGTTAGGAAAAATGTCAAACATATATCCACATTCTGCATTCTATAGATAGATAGATAGATAGATTGATTTTACTATTTTTATTTCTTTTGTGTTGCAAGCTCTTGACCTGAAATTTATACTTCCACTACAGACAACATAATGGCGGTCATCAACAGGACTCAAGTTAGCTTCTTCCTATTTTCTGGACTGACCAATGATGGAAGACTTGTCCCGTTCCTCTTCATCTTCTTCATGCTTGTATATGCTGTGACTCTGGTTGGCAATGCTGGATTGATTACTCTGGTCCAACTCACCTCAAACTTCCACACCCCAATGTACTATTTCTTAAGCTACCTGTCTGCGGTTGACCTGTGCTACTCCTCCGTGATAACGCCTAAGATGCTGTGTGACCTGTGGTCCGATAGAAAGCCCATCTCATACAATGGTTGTGCTGTTCAACTATTTTTCTTTGCTGGCCTGGCAGTCACGGAGGCTCTTCTGCTATCAGGGATGTCGTACGACCGATATGCAGCTATCTGCCACCCTCTCCACTATAACTCAATAATGACCAAAAAGAAGTGCTGGGGTTTGGTCGTCCTGGCTTCATCCATTGGCTTCATGCAGTCCTCAGTGCAGACTAGCTGTGTGTTCAGTCTCCACTACTGTGCATCAAACATTATTGACCACTTTTACTGTGACATCCCTCCACTACTTAAATTGTCCTGCTCTAGAACTTTTCCATGTGACACTGTAACGGTCTTCTTCACATGTTCTTGTGGTATAGGTTCCATGGTGACAGTCCTGTCCTCCTACTCTCTTATCGTGGCTTCTATCTTACGGATGAAATCGGCTGAAGGTAGGCAGAAGGCCTTCAGTACATGCTCTTCACATATCATGTGTATTTCCATCTTCTACGGAACTGTATTTTTCATCTACTTGCGTCCTCCTACTGCTGCGTTTGACAAAAAAGACAAGGTAGCCTCTGTTTTCTATACTGTGATGATACCCATGTTGAATCCACTTATATACAGCCTGAGGAACCAAGAAGTGAGAAAGATTCTAAGAAAGACAATACACAAATCTCACCAATAAAGATCCATCAGAATTCAAACAACTGCCGTTAGATCCATCTCTTATTGTTGCTTGTCCAGTTGACCAGAACAAAGAGGTCCAACTGCCCAGAGCTCCACTTCATCATTATGTGGTTACCTATCCATTACATCTCAAGAACGACCAGGAAAAATGTGTTGGGGGTTTGGTTCTTCATGCTTCTTCCCTGGACTTCTTGTAGATCTTAGTGAAGATCAGTGGTGTATTCAGTCTCCATTAGTGTGAATGGAACATTTTATCCTGCTCTTCCTGGTGCTTGTCCTGTTGAACAGAGAGCTCCAGTTGACCAGGTCAGCAGTACCAGCTGAAAAACCACGCTTTATGGGCTCTGAGAATAAAGTGAGCCATCCCAATTCTGGTAACCCAAGGATTCCTAAGGAGATCTCACGTTAAACGGTGTTAAAGTGATCAAATTAAAGAAATAGTCCACAGGCTGTCCCGTGAAGACAAATTTTTCCACAATGCCCCCAGCTAGAGATGAATGCAAGCTTGTTTGCATAGTCTGGGCAAAGGTTCGCTTTACCACTTGCCACCCTTAGGACATACCCGTACATCAGGTATCAGTGGTTATACCAGGGCCATGGCTGCAGTTGCCGCAGTATCTATTTTTTTAGCCGGTGATGCTGAACATTGTACAAGTGATCCGAGTGGCTATACAGCTGCTGGATCACTTTTACATGTGGCAGAAGGTGCCCCCACTGGCCATAGAGATGAGGGGATGTTTCCCGATCATCTCCATGTTATATGAAATAGGGAATGATGAGGAATTTGTCACTTCCGGTTTTGGAATATTGTTTACAAGAAGTATCCGGCTAGTAACAGGATCAGGGCAGAGGAGAGATCTGGAGTCTAATAGACCCCAGATGTTTCAGTAAAGAGTACCTGTCACTGGCCATGCTATCACAGGGGATGTTGTTCATCGCTTGTGATAGCAATAAAGCTGATCTCTTTTTTTTTTTTAAACAAACAGTGTGAATTATTTTAAATAAAATAAACAAGAAAAAAAATTAATGTAGTAAACTCATTTTTTAAAAATTTGTACCTACAGGGAAACTTATAATAAAGACTTACCGCATGTACACTGAACTCTGAAAGGATGGCATACTGAGTATGCTGTCTCTTCAGAGCGCTGTGCCGCCATCGTGGCTCCCGTGCGCATGCGTGGAAGCGACATCAATGAGGCTTGACAAATAGCCGCAGCCCGTGAACCCAGAAGGAAGACTGGGTGAAGATGGAAACCCTCTCAGTGCTGGCAGCGTGCTGCTGGAGGGCTTCGGTTTGGGGTAAGTCTTTCATAATGTGCTAGTATGTAATGCCTCATTAGCCCATTATGAATTTGTCTTGCAGATAGGTTTTTTTTTTTAATCACCCCTTCTACCGCTTTGAACACCCCTGCACCCCTCGTGCATATGCGCAAAGGTGAATGCATACGTAGGTCCCGCACCCATATGTGAATGGTGATTGCACCATACATGTGAGGTATTGCCGCGAACGCCAATGTGAGACTAATAATTCTATCACCAGACCTCCTGCGTAGCTCTAAACTGGTAACCTTTAAAGGCGTTTAAACCTTTCCTATGGATATTTTTAAGCACTTTAGTTTGTCACCATTCCATGGGCGTGCGCAATTTTAAAGTGTAACATGTTAGGTATCTATTTACTCAGCATCATCTTCTATAGTTTACCAAACAATTGGGTATTATATTGTATTTTCGTGCATTAAAATTCATTAAAGTGTATTTTTTTCCCCAGAAAATGGCATTTGAAAAACTGCTGCACACATATTATCTATAAAAAAAAAAGCAAAATCTACCATTTTATTCTCTAGGGCCTCAGATTAAAAATGTATGTTTAGAAGTTCTAAATAATTTTCAAGCAAAAAAAAAAAAAAGATGATTTTTACATGTACAGTATGTAATAAATGTCAGAATTGGCTTGGGCAGCTCCCTTTTCTAATCACTAAAGGGGTCCTTGCATCAAAACGCAAGGTAAGCATATTCATTAGAACCCCCATCCCCAGGTACTTGTTTAATTACAGATAATAAAACCCCCACATTATGAGAGGATATACTGTATACTACCTTACACCCCTAGGTGAGAGGGGCACCATGGAACTTTCGGTGAAATCCTGAAAACGCTAAGATACGAAATCTCACAAGACAATATTTCAGCACTGTACAAGGGCATCTTTTCGTAAGATTTATGACCCTCTGCAATCCCAGGATTTTGACAGAAGACACATGGCATCGACCTCCCCTAGGCACTGCAGGTCAAAGTTTGGGGGTAAGGTAAGTATTTTATCTCCTACTTTTATTTTACATGTATAAATACATAAGTGGTTCATATAGTGAACTCGGTATAGTTATTCCCCCTGAGGTCATCACAGAGGACAAGGGGGCGCTCTTTACGTCTGGAGGAAAAGAAATTTAATCTCCAAACACGGAAAGGTTTCTTCACAGTGAGAGCTGTGAAAATGTGGAATAGACTCCCTCAAGAGTTGGTTGTGGCCAGCTCAGTGGATTGCTTCAAAAAAGTCCTGGATTATTTCTTGGATACACAGAATATAACTGGATATAACATTTATAGGTAAAGTTGATCCAGGGAATATCTGATTGCCTCTCGGGGGATCAGGAAGGAATTTTTCCCCTGCAGGAGCAAATTGAATTATTCTTTGCTGGGTTTTTTTTGCCTTCCTCTGGATCAACTGTGGGTGTAGGATTATAACCTTTTTTTTTCTATGGTTGAACTGGACGGACTTTTGTCTTTTTTCAGCCAGACTAACTATGTAACTATTTTAATTTTACATTTTGATATATATATTTGGACACAGGCACAATTTTTTTTTTTTCAGTTATTTACCAAAACATATTCCAGCTCTAGTTCTATAATGGATATGGGCGGACAGTGCGCACTCTCAGGTTTCCTTTGAGGGTATGTACATCCACATTGGAGGAAGGGTTTAGGAATTACAGCTCTTAAGAGTAGCCATCCACCCCTTCTTCAAGGGACCAAATGTAATTGGACAGGTGAATATAATCATAAATAAAATGTTCATTTTTAATATTTTGTTGAGAATCCTTTACTGGCAATGACTGCCTGAAGTCTGGAACCCATGGACATGACCAAAGACTGGGTTTCCTCCTTTCTGATGCTTTGTCTGAAGTCTGGAACCCATGGACATTACCAAAGACTGGGTTTCCTCCTTTCTGATGCTTTGCCTGAAGTCTGGAACTTATGGACATTACCAAAGACTGGGTTTCCTCCTTCCCGATGCTTTGCCTGAAGTCTGGAACCCATGGACATTACCAAAGACTGGGTTTCCTCCTTCCCGATGCTTTGCCTGAAGTCTGGAACCCATGGACATTACCAAAGACTTGGTTTCCTCCTTCCCGATGCTTTGCCGGAAGTCTGGAACCCATGGACATTACCAAAGACTTGGTTTCCTCCTTCCCGATGCTTTGCCGGAAGTCTGGAACCCATGGACATTACCAAAGACTGGGTTTCCTCCTTTCTGATGCTTTGCCTGAAGTCTGGAACCCATGGACATCACCAAAGACTGGGTTTCCTCTTTTCCGATGCTTTGCCTGAAGTCTGGAACCCATGGACATCACCAAAGACTGGGTTTCCTCCTTTCTGATGCTTTGCCTGAAGTCTGGAACCCATGGACATTACCAAAGACTGGGTTTCCTCTTTTCTGATGCTTTGCCTGAAGTCTGGAATCCATGGACCTTACCAAAGACTGGGTTTCCTCCTTTCTGATGCTTTGACTGAAGTCTGGAACCCATGGACATCACCAAAGACTGGGTTTCCTCCTTCCCGATGCTTTGCCTGAAGTCTGGAACCCATGGACATCACCAAAGACTGGGTTTCCTCCTTTCTGATGCTTTGCCTGAAGTCTGGAAGCCATGGACATCACCAAAGACCGGGTTACCTCCTTTCTGATGCTTTGCCTGAAGTCTGGAACCCATGGACATGACCAAAGACTGGGTTTCCTCCTTTCTGATGCTTCAGGGATTTTAGTGCAAAAACACACAATATAATACCCATTTTTGGTTAAAATATAAAAGATGAGTTTACATCGAATAGATACAAAACATTCCATGTCTTAAAATTGCTTGTGCCTGCAATATCGCCAAAAACTATGGTGCTCAAAATCACCATAGGTGACGCTTAAAAAATGTTTCCAGCTTATCAGTTCAGAGTTAACTAGGAGCTCTTGTGCTAGAATCATTATTCTCACTCTGATGATCACGGCGATATGTAACACGTGTGATGGGACCGCGGTTTACATACGCGTGCACATCCTGGTTTACATACGCGTGCACATCCCGGTTTACATATGCGTGCACATCCTGGGCTTTCGTTTGCACAGGTGCGCGGGGCAACTAGGGGTCACTGCTATTTTTTTCAAAAATATATTTTATTATAATTTTATTTTTAAAACTTCTGTCTTTTATTTATTTTTACTTGATTGCTGTCACAGAGGGTTAATAAATCCCTATGTGGTAGCATTGGGCAGGTGACAGGTACTCTTCATGGAGACCTTAGGGGACCTCAATGTCTCCCCTGTCCTTCACACCATCTAACCAAGCACAGGTTGGCTTGGTTAGATGTGTCCCCTGGCTGTAGTGGCCAGGAAAGGGAACATCTGAAACCGGATGTGACATCACTTCTGGTTTTGTTGTTTGCATGAATGATCACTGTACTACTTGTGGGGGGTGATGAAGATTTTTTTTTATTTTTACACTGATTGCTTTTACACCCATAAAGGTTGTGAAATCAAACATCTCCCCTTCTCTCTGGCTGCATTCCTGCAGCCATTGCGAAATACTGTGTGAGCTGTGATTGGTCCCAGCATGTCACATGGTACAAGGCTGTTGTGAATAGCCCTGAACCATGTGACCTCTGTGATCATTCACAGATTTCACACGTAGTAAGCAATGATGTCAGAAGTGACATCATTGCTTACTACTGTTCATGTGATCACTGATTGGCCAATTGTCCTACTGAAAGTTTATACATAGTTTTATTAAACTGCTGGTACATTTGTTCTGTGCCAATGGGGCAAAATCAAATGCTCTCTATTTCCTCTACAGGTAATGATAGAGATGAGGCTCACAGGAAATATACTCATTTCTTATGATCCTCAGCTCCATCTAGTGGCTATAATGAGGCATTTTCCCAAACCACACCATTGTTTAGGAATGCATAACATTCAACCTGTAGAAGAATTAGGAGAAATTGAGATTTTTGCCCCAATTGCACAGAATGAATGTACCAGTCGCTTTGCTGGAAGGATAGCTAGACAAATCTTTGTATAAATATGCCCCTGAGAGTTTTATTTAGAGCCAAAATCGGGTGACTGAAAGATTTAAAATAACACTTTACCATAGTAGGGGCAAGAATCATAAATATCAGATCCTCGGGACAAATCACAGGAAGGATTCAGGGGATCACCAAGTAAGCAGACATCCAAAATTGGCCCTTTTGTGTCGAGTATTGGGGCCATGTACTACGCTGTGTGGTTTAACAATGTCATAGTTCAGGTTCATGTTAGAGATTTAAATTCTGACTGTGGGGGGATTAGAGTGTAAGCTCCTCTGGTACAGAGACTGATGTGATTGAGGGGGAGGGGACATTAGAGTGTAAGCTCCTCTGGTGCAGAGACTGATGTGATTGAGGGGGAGGGGACATTAGAGTGTAAGCTCCTCTGGTGCAGAGACTGATGTGACTGTGGGGGAGGGGACATTAGAGTGTAAGCTTCTCTGGTGCAGAGACTGATGTGACTGTGGGGGAGGGGACATTAGAGTGTAAGCTCCTCTGGTGCAGAGACTGATGTGACTCTGGGGGAGGGGACATTAGAGTGTAAGCTCCTCTGGTGCAGAAACTGATGTGACTCTGGGGGAGGGGACATTAGAGCGTAAGCTCCTCTGGTGCAGAGACTGATGTGACTGGCTCAGTATTCTCTGTACAGCGCTGCGGTATATATCAGAGCTATATAAATGTATAATAATAGTAGTGTGACTGTGGGGGGACACTAGAGTGTAAGCTCCTCTGGTACAGAGACTGGCTCCTCCAACATCCAGTGATGTTACTCCTGATCCCTGCTGTGGCCTTTCACATTAAGCGACTCTACTCCTGATCCCTGCTGCCTCCTCTCACATCCAGTGACTCTACTCCTGATCCCTGCTGCCTCCTCACATCCAGCGACTCTACTCCTGATCCCTGCTGCCTCCTCTCACATCCAGCGACTCTACTCCTGATCCCTGCTGCCTCCTCTCACATCCAGTGACTCTACTCCTGATCCCTGCTGCCTCCTCTCACATCCAGTGACTCTACTCCTGATCCCTGCTGCCTCCTCTCACATCCAGACACTCTACCCCTGATCCCTGCTGCCTCCTCACATCCAGTGACTCTACTCCTGATCTCTGCTGCCTCCTCTCACATCCAGACACTCTACTCCTGATCCCTGCTGCCTCCTCACATCCAGTGACTCTACTCCTGATCCCTGCTGCCTCCTCACATCCAGTGACTCTACTCCTGATCCCTGCTGCCTCCTCACATCCAGTGACTCTACTCCTGATCCCTGCTGCCTCCTCTCACATCCACTCTACTCCTGATCCTTGCTGCCTCCTCTCACATCCAGACACTCAACTCCTGATCCCTGCTGCCTCCTCTCACATCCAGTGACTCTACTCCTGATCCCTGCTGCCTCCTCTCACATCCAGTGACCCTATTCCTGATCCCTGCTGCATCCTCTCACATCCAGACACTCTACTCCTGATCTCTGCTGCCTCCTCTCACATCCAGACACTCAACTCCTGATCCCTGCTGCCTCCTCTCACATCCAGACACTCCATTCCTGATCCCTGCTGCATCCTCTCACATCCAGACACTCTACTCCTGATCCCTGCTGCCTCCTCTCACATCCAGATACTCTACTCCTGATCCCTGCTGCCTCCTCTCACATCCAGACACTCTACTCCTGATCTCTGCTGCCTCCTCTCACATCCAGAGACTCTACTCCTGATCCCTGCTGCCTCCTCTCACATCCAGATACTCTACTCCTGATCCCTGCTGCCTCCTCTCACATCCAGACACTCTACTCCTGATCCCTACTGCCTCCTCTAACATCCAGACACTCTATTCCTGATTCCTGCTGCCTCCTCTCACATCCAGAGACTCTACTCCTGATCCCTGCTGCCTCCATTCACATCCATACACCCTACCCCTGATCCCTAATGCCTCCTCTCACATCCAGCGACTCTACTCCTGATCCCTGCTGCCTCCTCTCACATCCAGTGACTCTACTCCTGATCCCTACTGCCTCCTCACATCCAGCGACTCTACTCCTGATCCCTGCTGCCTCCTCTCACATCCAGCGACTCTACTCCTGATCCCTGCTGCCTCCTCTCACATCCAGTGACTCTACTCTTGATCCCTGCTGCCTCCTCTCACATCCAGTGACTCTACTCCTGATCCCTGCTGCCTCCTCTCATATCCAGTGACTCTACTCCTGATCCCTGCTGCCTGCTCTCACATCCAGTGACTCTACACCTGATCCTTGCTGCCTCCTCTCACATCCAGACACTCTACACCTGATCCTTGCTGCCTCCTCTCACATCCATACACCCTAGCCCTGATCCCTACTGCCACCTCTCACATCCAGTGACTCTACTCCTGATCCCTGCTGTCTCCTCTCATATCCAGACACTCTACTCCTGATCCCTGCTGCCTCCTCTCACATCCAGAGACTCTACTCCTGATCCCTGCTGCCTCCTCTCACATCCAGACACTCTACTCCTGATCCCTACTGCCTCCTCTCACATCCACTCTACTCCTGATCCCTGCTGACTCCTTTCACATCCAGACACTCTACCCCTGATCCCTGCTGCCTCCTCACATCCAGTGACTCTACTCCTGATCCCTGCTGCCTCCTCTCACATCCAGACACTCTACACCTGATCCCTGCTGCCTCCTCTCACATCCACTCTACTCCTGATCCCTGCTGCCTCCTCACATCCAGTGACTCTACTCCTGATCCCTGCTGCCTCCTCTCACATCCAAACACTCTATTCCTGATCCCTGCTGCCTCCTCTCACATCCAGACACTCTACACCTGATCCTTGCTGCCTCCTCTCACATCCAGACACTCTACACCTGATCCTTGCTGCCTCCTCTCACATCCATACACCCTAGCCCTGATCCCTACTGCCACCTCTCACATCCAGTGACTCTACTCCTGATCCCTGCTGTCTCCTCTCATATCCAGACACTCTACTCCTGATCCCTGCTGCCTCCTCTCACATCCCAGCACTCTACTCCTGATCCCTGCTGCCTCCTCTCACATCCAGCTGTTCTACTCCTGATCCCTGCTGCCTCCTCTCACATCCAGACACTCTACTCCTGATCCCTACTGCCTCCTCTCACATCCACTCTACTCCTGATCCCTGCTGCCTCCTCTCGCATCCAGAGACTCTACTCCTGATCCCTGCTGACGCCTCTCACATCCAGCGACTCTACTCCTGATCCCTGCTGACTCCTCTCACATCCAGACACTCTACTCCTGATCCCTGCTGACTCCTTTCACATCCAGAGACTCTACTCCTGATCCCTGCTGCCTCCTCTCGCAGACAGATACTCTACTCCTGATCCCTGCTGACGCCTCTCACATCCAGCGACTCTACTCCTGATCCCTGCTGACTCCTCTCACATCCAGAGACTCTGCTCCTGATCCTTGCTGCCTCCTCTCACATCCAGCTGTTCTACTCCTGATCCCTGCTGCCTCCTCTCACATCCAGACACTCTACACCTGATCCCTGCATCCTCCTTTCACATCCAGACACTCTACTCCTGATTCCTGCTGCCTCCTCTCACATCCAGAGACTCTACTCCTGATCCCTGCTGCCTCCATTCACATCCATACACCCTACCCCTGATCCCTAATGCCTCCTCTCACATCCAGTGACTCTACTCCTGATCCCTGCTGCCTCCTCTCACATCCAGTGACTCTACACCTGATCCCTGCTGCCTCCTCTCACATCCAGCAACTCTACTCCTGATCCCTGCTGCCTCCTCTCACATCCAGTGACTCTACTCCTGATCCCTGCTGCCTCCTCACATCCAGTGACTCTACTCCTGATCCCTGCTGCCTCCTCTCATATCCAGTGACTCTACTCCTGATCCCTGCTGCCTCCTCACATCCAGCAACTCTACTCCTGATCCCTGCTGCCTCCTCTCACATCCAGCGACTCTACTCCTGATCCCTGCTGCCTCCTCTCACATCCAGTGACTCTACTCCTGATCCCTGCTGCCTCCTCTCACATCCAGACACTCTACCCCTGATCCCTGCTGCCTCCTCACATCCAGTGACTCTACTCCTGATCCCTGCTGCCTCCTCTCACATCCACTCTACTCCTGATCCCTGCTGCCTCCTCACATCCAGTGACTCTACTCCTGATCCCTGCTGCCTCCTCTCACATCCACTCTACTCCTGATCCCTGCTGCCTCCTCTCACATCCAGTGACTCTACTCTTGATCCCTGCTGCCTCCTCTCACATCCAGACACTCTACTCCTGATCCTTGCTGCCTCCTCTCACATCCAGACACTCAACTCCTGATCCCTGCTGCATCCTCTCACATCCAGACACTCTACTCCTGATCTCTGCTGCCTCCTCTCACATCCAGACACTCTATTCCTGATCCCTGCTGCATCCTCTCACATCCAGACACTCTACTCCTGATCCCTGCTGCCTCCTCACATCCAGATACTCTACTCCTGATCCCTGCTGCCTCCTCTCACATCCAGACACTCTACTCCTGATCTCTGCTGCCTCCTCTCACATCCAGAGACTCTACTCCTGATCCCTGCTGCCTCCTCTCACATCCAGACACTCTACTCCTGATCCCTACTGCCTCCTCTAACATCCAGACACTCTATTCCTGATCCCTGCTGCCTCCGCTCACATCCAGTGACTCTACTCCTGATCCCTGCTGCTTCCCCTCACATCTAGACACTCTACTCCTGATCCCTGCTGCCTCCTCTCACATCCAAACACTCTATTCCTGATCCCTGCTGCCTCCTCTCACATCCTGACACTCTACACCTGATCCTTGCTGCCTCCTCTCACATCCAGACACTCTACACCTGATCCTTGCTGCCTCCTCTCACATCCATACACCCTAGCCCTGATCCCTACTGCCACCTCTAACATCCAGTGACTCTACTCCTGATCCCTGCTGTCTCCTCTCATATCCAGAGACTCTACTCCTGATCCCTGCTGCCTCCTCTCACATCCAGACACTCTACTCCTGATCCCTACTGCCTCCTCTCACATCCACTCTACTCCTGATCCCTGCTGACTCCTTTCACATCCAGAGACTCTACTCCTGATCCCTGCTGCCTCCTCTCGCATCCAGAGACTCTACTCCTGATCCCTGCTGACGCCTCTCACATCCAGCGACTCTACTCCTGATCCCTGCTGCCTCCTCTCGCATCCAGAGACTCTACTCCTGATCCCTGCTGCCTCCTCTCGCATCCAGAGACTCTACTCCTGATCCCTGCTGACGCCTCTCACATCCAGCGACTCTACTCCTGATCCCTGCTGACTCCTCTCACATCCAGAGACTCTGCTCCTGATCCTTGCTGCCTCCTCTCACATCCAGCTGTTCTACTCCTGATCCCTGCTGCCTCCTCTCACATCCAGACACTCTACACCTGATCCCTGCATCCTCCTCTCACATCCAGACACTCTACTCCTGCTGCCTCCTCTCACATCCAGAGACTCTACTCCTGATCCCTGCTGCCTCCATTCACATCCATACACCCTACCCCTGATCCCTAATGCCACCTCTCACATCCAGAGACTCTACACCTGATCCCTGCTGCCTCCATTCACATCCATACACCCTACCCATGATCCCTAATGCCACCTCTCACATCCAGAGACTCTACTCTTGATCCCTACTGCCAGCTCTCACTTCCGGCACCATTGATCCTAGTCACTGCACTCACAATAGCGGTGGATCTATCAGCTCTGGAAGGGCTGTGCAATCTATCTGCCAGCTGATACATCACAAAGCTGGCAGATAAAGTACACAGCCCTGCTAGAGCTGAAAGATTCATGCTAATACATGTGCAATGACCAGGATCAGTGCAGGACCACGGATGAAAATGACATAGCACACTGCTCCAAGTACCTCTGATCCTCCATCTGCAGGCTCCGGCTGGATCATAGCGTGCTTTGCAGTGTTCACCCCTGAGCAACGAGTAGAGTGAGAGACAAGCATGGTCCATCATACCGAATTATATGAAATATTTTTAAGCAGCGCGCCGGACGTCTGATCTTCGGTTATACGGTCACTTCTATCAAAACCTAATATATTTGTCTCCCGGCCAGCAGTGTGAATGGAAAGGGATACTAGGGGGAAGGCAAGCTGTCCGACTAAGCTGCTCAAATCCAAGGGATAGATCAGATCAGGACCTGGTTCCCTCGGGGATGGGGGGCGGGGGTTAAGCAAGTTTTTTTTAACTTTGTGGTGATACTTCTACTTTAAAGATCCAACAAACTGGTTTACCATCTTGAAATTCAGTCAACAGAAACAAAATAAGAAAACACCTTTTTTATTTTACAGCAACCGTTAAAAGAAAAAAAAAAATGTACATATTTCTACAAAAAAATCTATTTACATTAATTACACTGTACAGCGGAGGGAGGTCTCATACCGTCCACTTCAGACACCTGGAAGAAACACAGACCAAGGTCAGTCAGTATTAACACACCATGCGGGGTAAATGTAGGAAGCAGATAATAGGAACGAAGGTACAAGTCACCTGGTCTCCTGATGGGTGCCCAGACACTTCACGCAGCAATACCGCGCTCCGCACGACACGCAGCAGTAATTAGAGGGAAACCCACACACAGAACAGAAATGGCGCTGAGGGAAGTTCGATGGAGGCGCACAGGCCGTCAGATAATTGGGTCCTTCACTGGTGCTCAAATTCTGGAATGTGGGGGGAAAACAGAAAAAAAAAATCAACCCTCCTTCTGCATGATGACATCTCGCTGCCAGAGCTGAGTTTGTGTTTTTTTTTGCACACGTTTTAAAAATCATTTTAGCCCTGAAGATTGCATAAAGCCCCCAAAAATATTTTCTGAAAGCCGACACCCTGGAGAATAAAATAATGGTAGTTCCATTTTTTTGGTATTTTACACATATATTAGCATTACTACTAACGCTTTTACACTTTAGTTTAATTTCAGTAAAAAAACCCCCCCAAAACACAAAAACAAAATTGTATATGCTCATAACGTCAGTACCCTACATTGTCCATAGGCATCATTCTAGAGCAGGGGTCTCCAAACTGCGGCCCGAGGGCCGGATATGGCCCTTTGCTACCCTTTATATGGCCGGCCTTGGGGCACTATTCCTCCCAGTGAGACCAACAATGGGGCAGTGCTTATTCCATTAAAACCAATGATGGGGCACTATTCCTCCCACTGACACCAATGATGGGGCACTATTCCTCCCACTGACACCAATGATGGGGCACTATTCCTCCCACTGACACCAATGATGGGGCACTATTCCTCCCACTGACACCAATGATGGGGCACTATTCCTCCCACTGACACCAATGATGGGGCACTATTCCTCCCACTGACACCAATGATAGGGCACTATTCCTCCCACTGACACCAATGATGGGGCACTATTCCTCCCACTGATACCAATGATGGGGCACTATTCCTCCCACTGATACCAATGATGGGGCACTATTCCTCCCACTGATACCAATGATGGGGCACTATTCCTCCCACTGACATCAATGATGGGACACTATTCCTCCCACTGACACCAATGATGGGGCACTATTCCTCCCACTGACACCAATGATAGGGCACTATTCCTCCCACTGACACCAATGATAGGGCACTATTCCTCCCACTGACACCAATGATGGGGCACTATTCCTCCCACTGATACCAATGATGGGGCACTATTCCTCCCACTGATACCAATGATGGGGCACTATTCCTCCCACTGACACCAATGATGGGGCACTATTCCTCCCACTGATACCAATGATGGGGCACTATTCCTCCCACTGACACCAATGATGGGGCACTATTCCTCCCACTGATACCAATGATGGGGCACTATTCCTCCCACTGACACCAATGATAGGGCACTATTCCTCCCACTGACACCAATGATAGGGCACTATTCCTCCCACTGATACCAATGATGGGGCACTATTCCTCCCACTGACACCAATGATGGGGCACTATTCCTCCCACTGATATCAATGATGGGGCACTATTCCTCCCACTGACACCAATGATGGGGCACTACCCCTACTGACCATTAACCCTGCGTCCATGTTTATTCTCACTGATGCTGGGGCCAGGGCATTTTCTATTCTCGCTGGCCCTAACCTGAAACAGGACCCATAAGTGACCATTTACGAGGAGGTACAAGTCTGTCCTCCTGCAGGGTGACACATATAGAAGGAGTTATGAGTCTGTCCTCCTCCTGCAGGGTGACACATATAGAAGGGGCTATGAGTCTGCCCCCCCCTTGGGGTGACACATACACTGACCTGTTCTTCAAGAAGTGCCTGGAAATTCTTCCGGAATCTCAGTTTAAAATGATCTCCTCGTGTTTTCTTCTTTTTCTTGCCTGAGACAAACAAAAAACACAATCCAACATCAGGAAGGTTTAATTGTCACATCCATTTCCCCCAGAGGAAAGCAAACCACAGAACCTCCCTATAAGAAGTACCGAGTTTATGATATCCCAATAGACATGCAACTTAATATCCTCAATCCCTTCCATGTAAGATCCGCGCACTTGTTGTGGTCATTATGGCATTTCCCTCTCCTGGCTGCATTTTTAAAAGCTGACGCTTAATCTGCTTATATCTGCCTGCCTTGTGCCCCAAATCAACATGCTGATGAAATTTTTATGCAAAACTTTTCTATTCTCATGACATACTTTACTTTAAACCCTGTGATGTCATCACTGGGCCTCTGTGCTTCTCTATGCAATGCAGGCAGATCACAGTTGATAAGAGGGACTGGCAGAGTGCTGTACATAGCTATCTGAAAACATCACCGCACCCTGCCTCAGTACTCAGCTCAAGAGTTCTTAGTCCTGGTGCAAGCAGTGGGCTGGCTTTTGGGAGGAGTTATGCAAATATCAACATGCTTTGATGGGTGGGTGCCAGTCTGGAAGAGTGGGAGTTCCTAGGCAGACTGTATTTGCATGCAGACCCACATGTGATGCTGAGCCTCCATGATTGATAGAGCTGGAACCCAATGAATGATAGGGGCGGGTCATGGACAGTCAAAGCTAAAAGACAATGAACGTCCTCCAGCCAGGATATGAGGCGGAGCTCTATCTGACTTGCTGCAGCTTCTAAGGCACATTATGAAAAGCTCACAGTGTGCAGTGAAACCAGATTAAGCCATTACTCTGAACAACTGAAGACCCATCTCCCTGCTGCCATTTACCTCGAAACTCCTAGAACGCTTAGTCTACAATCACCTGAGCTCCCACCTCACCGACAACAACCTTCTGGACCCTTTACAGTCTGGCTTTCGCTCACTACACTCCACTGAGACTGCCCTACTAAACCTCACTAATGATCTACTAACTGTTTAAACCAATGGCTACTACTCCGTACTCATCCCAACCAATGGCTACTACTCCGTACTCATCCCAACCAATGGCTACTACTCCGTACTCATCCCAACCAATGGCCACTACTCCGTACTCATCCCAACCAATGGCCACTACTCCGTCCTCATCCCAACCAATGGTCACTACTCCGTACTCATCCCAACCAAGGGTCACTACTCCGTCCTCATCCCAACCAATGGCCACTACTCCGTCCTCATCCCAACCAATGGCCACTACTCCGTACTAATCCCAACCGATGATCACTACTCCGTACTCATCCCAACCAATGGCCACCACTCCGTACTCATCCCAACCAATGGCCACTACTCCGTACTCATCCCAACCAATGGCCACTACTCCGTACTCATCCCAACCAATGGCCACTACTCCGTACTCATCCCAACCAATGGCCACTACACCGTCCTCATCCCAACCAATGGCCACTACTCCGTCCTCATCCCAACCAATGGCCACTACTCCGTCCTCATCCCAACCAATGGCCACTACTCCGTCCTCATCCCAACCAATGGCCACTACTCCGTACTCATCCCAACCAATGGTCACTACTCCATACTAATCCCAACCAATGGTCACTACTCCGTACTCATCCCAACCAATGGCCACTACGCCTTACTCATCCCAACCAATGGCCACTACTCCGTACTCATCCCAACCAATGGCCACTACTCCGTACTCATCCCAACCAATGGCCACTACTCCGTACTCATCCCAACCAATGGCCACTACTCCGTACTCATCCCAACCAATGGCCACTACTCCGTACTCATCCCAACCAATGGCCACTACTCCGTACTCATCTCAACCAATGGCCACTACGCCGTACTCATCCCAACCAATGGCCACTACGCCGTACTCATCCCAACCAATGGTCACTACTCCGTACTCATCCCAACCAATGGCCACTACGCCGTACTCATCCCAACCAATGGCCACTACTCCGTACTCATCCCAACCAATGGCCACTACTCCGTACTCATCCCAACCAATGGCCACTACTCCGTACTCATCCCAACCAATGGTCACTACTCCATACTAATCCCAACCAATGGTCACTACTCCGTACTCATCCCAACCAATGGCCACTACGCCGTACTCATCCCAACCAATGGCCACTACTCCGTACTCATCCCAACCAATGGCCACTACTCCGTACTCATCCCAACCAATGGCCACTACTCCGTACTCATCCCAACCAATGGCCACTACTCCGTACTCATCCCAACCAATGGCCACTACTCCGTACTCATCCCAACCAATGGCCACTACTCCGTACTCATCCCAACCAATGGCCACTACTCCGTACTCATCCCAACCAATGGTCACTACTCCATACTAATCCCAACCAATGGCCACTACTCCGTACTCATCCCAACCAATGGCCACTACTTCGTACTAATCCCAACCAATGGTCACTACTCCGTACTCATCCCAACCAATGGCCACTACTCCGTACTCATCCCAACCAATGGCCACTACTCCGTACTCATCCCAACCAATGGTCACTACTCCGTACTAATCCAAACCAATGGTCACTACTCCGTACTAATCCCAACCAATGGCCACTACTCCGTACTCATCCCAACCAATGGTCACTACTCCGTACTAATCCCAACCAATGGTCACTATTCCGTACTAATCCCAACCAATGGTCACTACTCCATATTCATCCCAAACAATGGTCACTATTCCGTACTCATCCCAACCAATGGCCACTACTCCGTACTCATCCCAACCAATGGTCACTACTCCGTACTCATCCCAACCAATGGTCACTACTCTGTACTCATCCCAACCAATGGTCACTACTCCGTAATAATCCCAACCAATGGTCACTACTCTGTACTAATCCCAACCAATGGCCACTACTCCGTACTCATCTCAACCAATGGTCACTACTCCGTACTAATCCCAACCAATGGTCACTACTCCGTACTAATCCCAACCAATGGTCACTACTCCATATTCATCCCAAACAATGGTCACTACTCTGTACTAATCCCAACCAATGGCCACTACTCCGTACTCATCCCAACCAATGGTCACTACTCCATACTCATCCCAACCAATGGCCACTACTCCGTACTCATCCCAACCAATGGCCACTACCCCGTACTAATCCCAACCAATGGTCACTACTCCATACTCATCCCAACCAATGGTCACTACTCCATACTCATCCCAACCAATGGTCACTACTCCATACTCATCCCAACCAATGGTCACTACTCCGTACTCATCCCAACCAATGGTCACTACTCTGTACTCATCCCAACCAATGGTCACTACTCCGTACTCATCCCAACCAATGGCCACTACTCCGTACTCATCCCAACCAATGGCCACTACTCCGTACTCATCCCAACCAATGGCCACTACCCCGTACTAATCCCAACCAATGGTCACTACTCCATACTCATCCCAACCAATGGTCACTACTCTGTACTCATCCCAACCAATGGTCACTACTCCGTACTCATCCCAACCAATGGTCACTACTCTGTGCTCATCCCAACCAATGGTCACTACTCCGTACTCATCCCAACCAATGGCCACTACTCCGTACTCATCCCAACCAATGGCCACTACTCCGTACTCATCCCAACCAATGGCCACTACCCCGTACTAATCCCAACCAATGGTCACTACTCCGTACTCATCCCAACCAATGGTCACTACTCTGTACTCATCCCAACCAATGGTCACTACTCCGTACTAATCCCAACCAATGGTCACTACTCCGTACTAATCCCAACCAATGGCTACTACTCCGTACTCATCCCAACCAATGGCCACTACCCCGTACTAATCCCAACCAATGGTCACTACTCCATACTCATCCCAACCAATGGTCACTACTCTGTACTCATCCCAACCAATGGTCACTACTCCGTACTAATCCCAACCAATGGTCACTACTCCGTACTAATCCCAACCAATGGCCACTACTCCGTACTCATCCCAACCAATGGTCACTACTCCGTACTAATCCCAACCAATGGTCACTACTCCGTACTAATCCCAACCAATGGCCACTACTCCATATTCATCCCAAACAATGGTCACTACTCTGTACTAATCCCAACCAATGGCCACTACTCCGTACTCATCCCAACCAATGGTCACTACTCCATACTAATCCCAACCAATGGCCACTACTCCGTACTCATCCCAACCAATGGCCACTACCCCGTACTAATCCCAACCAATGGTCACTACTCCATACTCATCCCAACCAATGGTCACTACTCTGTACTCATCCCAACCAATGGTCACTACTCCGTACTAATCCCAACCAATGGTCACTACTCCGTACTAATCCCAACCAATGGCCACTACTCCGTACTCATCCCAACCAATGGCCACTACTCCGTACTCATCCCAACCAATGGTCACTACTCCGTACTAATCCCAACCAATGGTCACTACTCCGTACTAATCCCAACCAATGGTCACTACTCCGTACTAATCCCAACCAATGGCCACTACTCCGTACTCATGCCAACCAATGGTCACTACTCCGTACTAATCCCAACCAATGGTCACTACTCCGTACTAATCCCAACCAATGGTCACTACTCCATATTCATCCCAAACAATGGTCACTACTCTGTACTAATCCCAACCAATGGCCACTACTCCGTACTCATCCCAACCAATGGCCACTACTCCATACTCATCCCAACTAATGGCCACTACTCCATACTCATCCCAACCAATGGCCACTACCCCGTACTAATCCCAACCAATGGTCACTACAACATACTCATCCCAACCAATGGTCACTACTCTGTACTCATCCCAACCAATGGTCACTACTCCGTACTCAACCCAACCAATGGTCACTACTCCATACTAATCCCAACCAATGGTCACTACGCCATACTCATCCCAACCAATGGTCACTACGCCATACTCATCCCAACCAATGGTCACTACTCCATACTAATCCCAAGCAATGGCCACTACTCCGTACTCATCCCAACCAATGGTTACTACTCCATACTCATCCCAACCAATGGCCACTACTCCATACTCATCCCAACCAATGGCCACTACTCCGTACTCATCCCAACCAATGGCCACTACTCCGTACTCATCCCAACCAATTATCACTACTCCGTACTCATCCCAACCAATGGCCACTACTCTGTACTCATCCCAACCAATGGCCACTACTCCATACTCATCCCAACCAATGGCCACTACTCCGTAATCTTACTACTTGACCTCTCTGCGGCTTTTGATATGGTTGACCATCTCCTCCTCCTCAAAAAACTCCACTCTCTTGGCCTCCGAGACTCTGCTCTCTCCTGGTTCTCCTCCTACCTATCGCAGCGCTCCTTCAGCATTACCTATAACGCTGCCTCCTCCTCTTCACTCCTTCTTTCTGTAGGGGTCCCTCAAGGTTCTGTCCTTGAACCCCTTCTCTTCTCCATCTACACCTCCTCCCTTGGTCACCTGATAAACTCCCATGGCTTTAAGTACCATCTATAGGCTGATGACACACAAATCTATCTTTCTACCCCTCACCTCACCCCTTCAGTCTCCTCTCACATTACTAACCTACTAAGTGACATATCGGCATGGATGTCAATCCACTTCCTCAAACTCAATCTTTCCAAAACTGAGCTCTTAGTATTCCCCCCAGCCCGTGCCCCCTCCCCCGACTTCTCCATCAAGATCAATATCACAATCATCAGTCCCTCCCCTCATGCCAGGGTACTAGGTGTAATCCTAGACTCAAATATTTAAAAAATCTTGCGAGCCAGAAGGCAGACAAAAATTTCAAATGTTGGATCGCAAACCTCTTAGCACATAACTACCAATGTGGTCAAACGAAAAATGAAAATATATTTAGTGTTGCGCTCTCAAACCTTCAATCCATATATAATTACTTAAATCATATTAACAAAAAATTCCTTTATCCAAAAAAATTTTTTGCAATTATTAGGAATGATGTGTATAAATAAACATAAATTCTAATATTCTTATACTCTGAATCTTCTAAATCAACTCAGATAAACCATGTGCATAGAACAGTGATAAACAAACAAATATAAAAAATATAAATAAAATGTAGAAAATATATATAATATATATACTATATATATATATAAAATAAATGTCCCAAAAAGTGACTTTGTGCTGGAAAATCTTCAATAATATTAAATCGGTGACTGCTTGTGAATCCTCCCTCAAGTGAAGAAATGCGCTCACCTCATAGGAAGCCTGCAATTAGGCTATATAAGCTTGCGGTTCACCTCCTTTGGAACCTGCTTGTTAAGAACTCCTATTGCAAGATATCCTTGGTATACGACATATGCTGTGGAATGAATCTCTTCTCCAGAGGGTGCTATACCTCTATATTATCATCTCCATGCGGTTCTTTTCCCTGAGGTTATGTTACTCCATGTGCTGGCGTCCATCTTGGATCCAAGATGGACGCCAGCACATGGAGTAACATAACCTCAGGGAAAAGAACCGCATGGAGATGATAATATAGAGGTATAGCACCCTCTGGAGAAGAGATTCATTCCACAGCATATGTCGTATACCAAGGATATCTTGCAATAGGAGTTCTTAACAAGCAGGTTCCAAAGGAGGTGAACCGCAAGCTTATATAGCCTAATTGCAGGCTTCCTATGAGGTGAGCGCATTTCTTCACTTGAGGGAGGATTCACAAGCAGTCACCGATTTAATATTATTGAAGATTTTCCAGCACAAAGTCACTTTTTGGGACATTTATTTTATATATATATATAGTATATATATTATATATATTTTCTACATTTTATTTATATTTTTTATATTTGTTTGTTTATCACTGTTCTATGCACATGGTTTATCTGAGTTGATTTAGAAGATTCAGAGTATAAGAATATTAGAATTTATGTTTATTTATACACATCATTCCTAATAATTGCAAAAAATTTTTTTGGATAAAGGAATTTTTTGTTAATATGATTTAAGTAATTATATATGGATTGAAGGTTTGAGAGCGCAACACTAAATATATTTTCATTTTTTTTTTGTAATCCTAGACTCCCATCTGTCCTTTCAGCCCCAAATCCAATCACTCTCCAAATCTTGTAGACTTCACCTCTCCAACATCTCCAAGATACGCCCGTTCGTAACCTCGGAAACCACTAAGCAACTTATTCACTCCCTGGTCATCTCTCGCCTTGACTATTGTAACTCCCTCCTCATTGGCCGACCTCATCGCAGGCTATCCCTTCTTCAGTCTGGCATGAATGCTGCTGCCAGACTCATCAACCTCACCAACCGTTCCATATCTGCCAATCCCTCCACTCAGTGTCCTCCACCCCTCTCTGCCAATCCCTCCACTGGCCTCCACTCAGTGTCCTCCCTCCCTCTCTGCCAATCCCTCCACTGGCTTCCCGTTGCCCAACAAATAAAATTCAAAACATTAACAATAACATATAAAGCCATTTATAACTGTGACCCAAATTACATCACCGATCTTGTCTCCAAATATCACCCAAACCGTCCTCTCCGCTCCTCCCATAACATCCTGCTCTCTAGCTCCCTTGTCTCCTCCTCCCATGCTCATCTCCAGGACTCCTCCAGAGCTTCCCCCATCCTCTGGAACTCTCTACCCCAATTTATCAGACTATTGCCTACTCTGCTCACTTTTAGGCGATCTCTGAAAACCGATCTCTTCAGGGAAGTTTATCCCGCCTTCAGCTAATAACGGAATCTTCTACTCTTCCAACCAGTCCATCCCCCACAGTTACTACCTTTTGTACCACTAGCCCCTCCCTCCTAGATCGTAAGCTCCCAGGATCAGGGCCCGCCTAACCCTCTTGTATTGAACTGTATTGTTGCTGTATTGTCTCCTGTTATATTGTAAAGCGCTGAGCAAACTGTTGGCGCTATATAAATCCTGTATAATAATAATTTCAGTCCAGGAGAGGAGCTGGTACAACTGTGCTGAGTGAAGAGAAGGCTGGGGGTCAGATTTAAAGTGTTACAAAACCCACAACAGTAAAATCAGTCTGTATATGCAGTCAAGCATGGTGGTGGGAGTGTCATGGTCTGGGGCTGCATGAGTGTTGCCGGCACTGGGGGGCTACAGTTCATTGAGGGAACCATGAATGCCAACATGTACTGTGACATAATGAAGCAGAGCATGATCCCCTCCCTTCAGAGACAGGGCCGCAGGGCAGTATTCCAACATAACGACCCCAAACACACCTCCAAGACCACCACTGCCTTGCTAAAGAGGCTGAGGGTAAAGGTGATGGACTGGCCAAGCATGTCTCCAGACCTGAACCCTATTGAGCATCTGTGGGGCATCCTCAAACGGAAGGTGGAGGAGAACAAGGTCTCTAACATCCACCAGCTCCGTGATGCCGTCATGGAGGAGTGGAAAAGGACTCCAGTGGCAACCTGTGAAGCTCTGGTGAACTCCATGTCCAAGAGGGTTGAGGCAGTGCTGGAAAATAATGGCGGCCACACAAAATATTGACACTTTGGGCCAAATATGGACCTTGTCACTTAGGGGTGGACTCACTTTTGTTGCCAGCGGTTTAGACATTAATGGCAGTGTGTTGAGTTATTTTGAGGGGACAGCAAATTTACGTTATACAAACTGTACACTGACTACGTCACATTGTAGCAAAGTGTCATTTCTTCAGTGTTGTCACATGAAAAGAGAGAATCAAATATTTACACAAATATGAGGGGTGGACTCACTTCTAGGAGATACTGTATATATAAATATATATATATATATATATATATATTGTATGCAGTCTGGGGGAGGGGGGGACTCACTTCTGGGAGATACTATACGCCACATATCCCAGGAGGCATAGCCTTCCATAGAGGAAAGGAGGGGGTGGGTCTATCAGCGTATCATCGAGAGGCCTGCCTGATGACGTCAGAGGGAACATGGCGAGGCAGGACACAACGGTGGCAGGGCATGAGATGATCGCAGTGGGACAACGCTGGATCCACTGGATGGGTGAGTATCTGAAATGTGCAAATACCACCTTCAGGTAAGCGGCGGCGGGGGTTCAAATTGGGATGGAGCATGGCCGACCTGCCCAATAGTAAGCACTGAGGATGTCCCTACACTTTACCCTTGTTGGGACTGGAATCATGGTACATTGTTACATCTGATCCTCCTCTACCCTGATAACATGTAACCAATAGACCCTGAGTGATCTACAATGTATCACTGATGGGAGTCTATCACCATCTCCCACAATGCACCGCACCAGAGAACACCCCCGAGAAGCGGAACCCACCTGTCTCCGTGTCGTCATCGAACTGCGGGAGGCGCTTCAGCTGCGGCAAGTTGGCGTGGGGGTCATCCTGGAAGTTGTCCTTTTCCAAAGCTTCCAGCTGACGGTTGAGGCGGCGCTGGCGGGTGGCGGAGTCCAACACCCGCCTCTGGGAGGGGTCATTGGAGCGCACTGAAAAACAGGAAAAAAAAAAGTATTAATACCCAATGGAAATATATTACATGACATCCAATATATTTATTATCATTACTTTGTTCGTCTTCTCCTGCCTCTAAGCTTCTCCCACAAAGCCAAAATTGAAGGTGTCCCCCTCACATTGCATTAAGGGAGGGTGTCACCATTGTTTCAGAGTTTGGTTGGGTATCTGAAATACATTGATGTAGGTGAACGGTTCTGCTCAGCCAGCCTTGTGATCCAGATCACACTTAGCAGATCCTGGACCTTTCTGCACAGTATACTGCAGCTACACAATACAGCCTGGCCAAGGACCTGCCTACCAGCCTGTGATTGGACAGTGAAGCATCCCCCTCTGCTCTGCTGTGCAGGGGATGATGGCAGGGAGATAGAACTAGGGCAGCCTCGGGTACTTATGCTGGCTGTATACAGTATACTGATATTCAAGGACAATTATGTTTTTCACTCCTCCAGTCTTCATTTTATTTTCAGTCCTTCTGGGTGTCACAGCCCCGCCCCTCATTTACTGCCTAGGTAACATCAATCTGGGTGTCACAGCCCCGCCCCTTCTTTACTGCCTAGGTAACATCAATCTGGGTGTCACAGCCCCGCCACTTCTTCATTGTCCATGTAACATCATTCTGGGTGTCACAGCCCCGCCACTTCTTCATTGGCCATGTAACATCATTCTGGGTGTCACAGCCCCACCCCTTCTTCACTGTTTAGGTAACATAAATCTGGGTGTCAAAGCCCCGCCCCTTCCTCATTGTCTAGGTAACATCATTTTGGATGTCACAGCCCCGCCACTTCTTCATTGTCCAGGTAACATCATTCTGGGTGTCACAGCCCCGCCCCTTCTTCACTGCATAGGTAACATCAATCTGGGTGTCACAGCCCCACCCCTTCCTCATTGTCCAGGTAACATCATTCTGGGTGTCATAGCCCTGCCACTTCTTCATTGTCCATGTAACATCAATCTGGGTGTCACAGCCCCGCCCCTTCCTCATTGTCCAGATAATATCATTCTGGGTGTCACAGATCTGCCCATTCTTCAATGTCCAGGTAATATCATTCTGGGTGTCACAGCCCCACCCCTTCTTCATTGTCCAGGTAACATCTTTCTGTATGTAACAGCTCCACCCCTTCTTCATTGTTCATGTAACATAATTCTGGGTGTCACAGCCCAACTCCTTCATTGTCCAGGTAACTTAATTCTGGGTGTCACACCCCCGCCCCTTCTTCATTGTCCAGGTAACATTATTCTGGGTGTCATAGCCCCACCCCTTCTTCACTGCCCAGCTAACATCAATCTGGGTGTCACAGCCCTGCCCCTTCTTCATTGTCCAGGTAACATCATTCTGGTTGTCATAGCCCCACCACTTCTTCACTGCCCAGCTAACATCAATCTAGGTGTCACACCCCTTCTTCATTGTTCATGTAACATAATTCTGGGTGTCACAGCCCAACTCCTTCATTGTCCAGGTAACTTAATTCTGGGTGTCACGGCCCCGCCCCTTCTTCATTGTCCAGGTAACATTATTCTGGGTGTCATAGCCCCACCCCTTCTTCACTGCCCAGCTAACATCAATCTGGGTGTCACAGCCCTGCCCCTTCTTCATTGGCCAGGTAACATCATTTTGGGTGTCACTGCCTCACCCCTTCTTCATTGCCTAGGTATGTATCATTCTGGGTGTCACTGCAACTTCCCTTCTTCCTTATCTAGGTAACATAAGTTTGGTTATCACAGTCCCACCCCTTCTACATTGCCTAGGTAACATCCTTCTGGGTGTCACAGCCCTGCCCCTTCTTCATTGCGTAAGTAACATTATTCTAGGTGTCACAGCTCCACCCAAAAAAAAAAAAAAAAAGGTCCTGAGGCTGATGAGGGGAAGCTTTAGAGTTCTGATAGCAGGATAGGACATGGCTGCGTGAGCAGCACTGGAGGGAGCAAGGAGCTGCATCTTCCCCTGGGAATATCATTTGGTTCTCCATTAACCTGTCCAAGTGTGACTGCTGATGTCCAAGGATAGGTCCACAAAAAAAGGACAGGTCCACTGCTAAAAGGTGGGTCCATGGTAAAGGACAAGTCCACTTTAAAGCGCAGGTGCACTGCTAAAGGACGGGTACACGTTAAAGGGAGGATCCACAATAAAGGACAGGTCCACGTTACAGAGCAGAACCACAATAAAGGTAAGGTCTGTGCTAGAGGGCGGATCCACGATAAAGGACAGGTCTGCGTTAGAGGGCGGATCCACGATAAAGGACAGGTCTGCGTTAGAGGGCGGATCCACGATAAAGGACAGGTCTGCGTTAGAGGGCGGATCCACGATAAAGGACAGGTCTGCGTTAGAGGGCGGATCCACGATAAAGGACAGGTCTGCGTTAGAGGGCGGATCCACGATAAAGGACAAGTCTGCGTTAGAGGGCAGATCCACAATAAAAAACAGGTACACGTTAAAGGGTGGATCTGCATTAAAGGAGGGTTCACTGCTAAAGGACAGGTAGACATTAAAGGGCGGAACCACAATAAAGGACAGGTCCATGTTAAAGAAAGGTCCGCATTAAAAAGCTGGTCCACTGTTAAAAGGATGGGTCCATGCTAGAGGGCAGATCCACTATAAAGGATAGGTCCACGTTAGAGGGCGGGTCCACGATAAAGGACAGGTAGACGTTAAAGGGCGGGTCAACTGCTAAAGAACAGGTACACGTTAAAGGGCGGATCCATGATAAAGGACGGGTCCGCGTTAGAGGGCGGATCCATGATAAAGGACAGGTCCGCTTTAGAAGGCGGATCCATGATAAAGGACAGGTCCGCTTTAGAGGGCGGATCCACAATAAAGGACAGGTTTGCATTAAAGGGTGGTGTAATGCTAAAGGACAGGTCCGCATTAGAGGGCGGATCCATGATAAAGGACAGGTCCGCATTAGAGGGCGGATCCATGATAAAGGACAGGTCTGCATTAGAGGGCGGATCCATGATAAAGGACAGGTCCGCGTTAGAGGGCGGATCCATGATAAAGGACAGGTTCGCGTTAGAGGGCGGATCCATGATAAAGAACAGGTCTGCATTAGAGGGCGGATCCATGATAAAGGACAGGTCCGCGTTAGAGGGCGGATCCACTGCTAAAGGACAGGTATGTTAAAGGGTAGATCTACGATAAAGGACAGGTCCATGTTAAAGAACAGGTCTGCATTAAAGGGTGGATCCACTGCTAAAGGACAGGTACAAGATAAAGGGCAGATCCACGTTAGAGGGCGGATCCACGATAAAGGACAGATCCACCTTAGAGGGCAGACCCAAGATAAAGGACAGATCCACCTTAGAGGGCGGATCCACGATAAAGGACAGATCCACGTTAGAGAGGGGGATCCACAATAAAGGGCAGATCCACCTTAGAGGGCGGATCCAAGATAAAGGACAGATCCAGCTTGGAGGGCAGACCCAAGATAAAGGACAGATCCACGTTAGAGGGCAGACCCAAGATAAAGGACAGATCCACCTTAGAGGGCAGACCCAAGATAAAGGACAGATCCACCTTAGAGGGCAGACCCAAGATAAAGGACAGATCCACCTTAGAGGGCAGACCCAAGATAAAGGACAGATCCACCTTAGAGGGCGGATCCACGATAAAGGACAGATCCACCTTAGAGGGCAGACCCAAGATAAAGGACAGATCCACGTTAGAGAGGGGGATCCACGATAAAGGACAGATCCACGTTAGAGAGGGGGATCCACGATAAAGGACAGATCCACGTTAGAGAGGGGGATCCACGATAAAGGACAGATCCACGTTAGAGAGGGGGATCCACGATAAAGGACAGATCCACGTTAGAGAGGGGGATCCATGATAAAGGACAGATCCACGTTAGAGAGGAGGATCCACGATAAAGGACAGATCCGATGAGGAAGTGGGGGGTGGGATCTCTCAGAGATTTCATTGCTTCACCACCACAAACTGAAAATCTGTTCTGAGTCAAGCCGAGCCACCCCTCTCCTCCCCCTGGGAGCTGAAATCAGGCTGGCGGTGGGCGTGGCCATCTGTAGGGGAGCGGAGGTGGTTGTGATGAGAGGGGCTCCAGAAAATGCAGGTTGGAGGGTGGGCACTGACCCCTACAGAGGCGGAGCGGGGGCACAAGCCACACATTGGCACTTATAAGGACGGTGACCCCGGAGCCAGTGTACTTACAATATCTCCAGATAAACCCAAATGTCAGTTCTGGGTGGAGTGTTCCTTTAAGAAGATTAATAATTGCCCCTCCCCCTACAGGATATACGACTCCAGGACTCCCTCCCCCTCCAGGGTCTCCGGACACGGCTCTATTTAGTATCCCGCCCATTCCCAGCACAGAGGACGGGGGGCGCGGCTTCACGCAACGCAGGGGTGGACACTGTGCTACCACGTGACGGTGACCGCCGAAGCACTCACCGGAGAGTTTCTTCTCCAGCATAGCGAGTCCTGCGATCCGCCTCGGTCCCGCCAACACTGCGCACGCTCCCGGAGAGCCAATGAGGACAGAGAACGCATGCGCAGGACGGTCACGAACGCGGCTGTTAAACTGCGCGTGCGCACAACCGCAAATCCGCAAGCCGATAGTTGGCGGAAGTTGCCGGTGAAACCTGCGTGCTGGTTAGCCTTTCATAATATTTGCTCCTCATGTTGCGTGAGGGTAAAAAAGCCTACTTTTTTAACATGGTTTTTCAATAATAAAAAAATGCCTAGTTATAGTGTTCTATCCTTATATTTTTATACTGCGCATGCGTGAAGTTGATGGTTGGCGGAAGTGACCGCATTACTTGTATTACACCTGTCTGTCCGCCGCTGGAGGGCAGCACTGGTGAGCGGACCGGCTTGCCTAGGCATTTGACGCGTGCGCAGTGGAAATGTACACTTTAAAGCACTAAAATTAGGATTTTTAAAATGAAAAATAAAACAAAAACAAATATGGGAAAAAATAGGATTTTGTATTTCACGTATTTTGAGGAGCATTTAGCGAGTCTGAGGCCCCAATCACACCTAGCTTATTTAAATCATGCATTCATTTTTTTATTTCGATGGGGTGACCTACGCGCGACAAACGCAACAAAGTTTCTTTGGCACGTTCTGGTTTGCTTCAAAAATCACAATGAATGTTCTAAAATCATCAGATTTCATTCAAATAATCCCTGGAGATCCTGCCATGGAGGCCCCGATCAGGCACTTCCTCTGATAGGGTGACAACATTTTGTATGTCTCGCAATTTTCCTCCTGTGTTGTCACCCTGCAATATGGCCCTGAGAGGTGGAGAAGATGGTGGGAGTTGTAGTCCCCCCGGCTCTCTGTATGGGTGAAGTATAGAATTGGAGGAGATGCTGGTAGTTGTAGTTCTTGGCTCGCTATATGGGTGACGTATATGGATGAGGTATAGAGGTGGAGAAAATGCTGGGAGTTGTAGTTCTCCCTGGCTATCTATATGGGTGAAGTATAGAGGTAGATGAGATGCTGAGAGTTGTACTTCTTCCTGGCTCTCTATATGGATGAGGTATAGAGGTGGAGGAGATGCTGGGAGTTGTAGTTCTCTCTGGCTCTCTATATGGGTGCAGTAAAGAGGTGGATGAGATGCTGGGAGTTGTACCTCTCCCTGGCTCTCTATATGGGTGAAGTATAGAGGTGGAGAACATGCTGGAAGTTGTAGTTCTCCCTGGCTCTCTATATGGGTGAAGTATAGAGGTGGAGAACATGCTGGAAGTTGTAGTTCTCCCTGGCTCCCTATATGGAGGAGGTATAGCGGTGGATGAGATGCTGGGAGTTGTAGTTTTCCCTGGCTCTCTATATGAGTGAGGTATAGAGGTGGATGAGATGCTGGGAGTTGTAGTTCTTCCTGGCTCTCTATATGGGTGAAGTATAGAGATGGAGGAGATGCTGGGAGTTGTAGTTCTTCCTGGCTCTCTATATGGGTGAGGTATAGAGGTGGAGGAGATGCTGTGAGTTGTAGTTCTCCCTGGCTCTCTATATAGATGAGGTATAAAGGTGAAAGAGATGCTGGAAGTGGTTGTCCCCCCGGCTCTCTATATAGAGGAGGTATAAAGGTGGAGGAGATGCTGAGAGTTGTAGTTCTCCCTGGCTCTCTATATGGGTGAAGTACAGAGGTGGAGGAGATGCTGGGAGTTGTAGTCCCCCTGGCTCTCTATATGGGTGAAGTATATAGGTGGGGAAGATGCTGAGAGTTGTAGTTCTCCCTGGCTCTCTATATAGAGGAGGTATAAAGGTGGAGGAGATGCTGAGAGTTGTAGTTCTCCCTGGCTTTCTATATGGATGAAGTATAGAGGTGTAGAAGATGCTGGGAGTTGTAGTTCTCCCTGGCTCTTTATATGGAGGAGGTATAAAGGTGGAGGAGATGCTGGGAGTCGTAGTTCTCCTTGGCTCTCTATATGGATGAAGTAGAGGTGGAGGAGATGCTGGGAGTTGTTGTCCCCCTGGCTCTATGGGTGAAGTATAAAGGTGGGGGTAATGCTGAGAGTTGTAGTTCTCCCTGGCTCTCTATATGGGTGAAGTATAAAGGTGGGGGAGATGCTGAGAGTTGTAGTTCTCCCTGGCTCTTTATATGGAGGAGGTATAAAGGTGGAGGAGGTGCTGGGAGTTGTAGTTCTCCCTGGCTCTCTATATGGATGAGGTATAAAGGTGGAGGAGATGCTGGGAGTTGTAGTTCTCCCTGACTCTCTATATGGATGAAGTATAGAGGTATAGAAGATGCTGGAAGTTGTAGTTCTCCCTGGCTCTCTATATGGATGAGGTATAAAGGTGGAGGAGATGCTGGGAGTTGTAGTTCTCCCTGACTCTCTATATGGATGAAGTATAGAGGTATAGAAGATGCTGGAAGTTGTAGTTCTCCCTGGCTCTTTACATGGGTGAAGTATAGAGGTGGAGGAGATGCTGGAAGCTGTATTCCCCCCAGCTCTCTATATGAGTGAGGTATAGAGCTGGAGGAGATGCTGGGAGTTGTAGTTCTTCCTGGCTCTCTATATGAGTGAGGTATAGAGGTGGAGGAGATGCTGGGAGTTGTAGTTCTCCCTGGCTCTATATATGAGTGAGGTATAGAGGTGGAGGAGATGCTGGGATTTGTAGTTCTCCCTGGCTCTTTATATGGGTGAAGTATAGAGGTGGAGGAGATGCTGGGAGTTGTAGTTCTCCCTGGCTCTCTACAGTATATGGGTAAAGTATAGAGGTGGAGGAGATTCTGAGAGTTTTAGTTCTCCCTGGCTGGGAGTTGTAGTTACTCCGGCTCTCTATATGGATGAGGTATAAAGGTAGGGGAGATGCTGGGAGTTGTAGTTCTCCCTGGCTTTCTATATGGTTGAAGTATAGCGGTGGAGGAGATGCTGGGAGTTGTAGTTCCTCTGGCTCTTTATATGGCTGAGGTATAGAGGTGGAGGAGATGCTGGGAATTGTAGTTCTCCCTGGCTCTTTATATGGAGGAGGTATAAAGGTGGAGGAGGTGCTGGGAGTTGTAGTTCTCCCTGGCTCTCTATATGGATGAGGTATAAAGGTGGAGGAGATGCTGGGAGTTGTAGTTCTCCCTGACTCTCTATATGGATGAAGTATAGAGGTATAGAAGATGCTGGAAGTTGTAGTTCTCCCTGGCTCTTTACATGGGTGAAGTATAGAGGTGGAGGAGATGCTGGGAGTTGTAGTTACTCCGGCTCTCTATATGGATGAGGTATAAAGGTAGGGGAGATGCTGGGAGTTGTAGTTCTCCATGGCTTTCTATATGGGTGAAGTATAGAGGTGAAGGAGATGCTGGGAGCTATAGTTCTCCCTGGCTTTCTATATAGTTGAAGTATAGCGGTGGAGGAGATGCTGGGAGTTGTAGTTCCTCTGGCTCTTTATATGGCTGAGGTATAGAGGTGGAGGAGATGCTGGGAATTGTAGTTCTCCCTCGGCTCTCTATATAGATGAGATATATATGTGGAGGTGATGCTAGAAGTTGTAGTCCCCCTGTCTCTCTATATGAAGGAGGTATAAAGGTGGAGGAGATGCTGGGAGTTGTAGTCCCCTGTCTCTCTATATAGGTGATGTATAGAGGTGGAGGAGATGCTGGGAGTTATAGTTCTTCCTGGCTATCTATATGGGTGAAGTATAGATGTGAGAAGATGCTGGGAGTTGTAGTTCTCTCTGGCTCACTGTGTGGGTGAGGTATAAAGGGTTGGAGATGCTGGGAGTTGTAGTCCCCCTGGCTCTCTATATGGGTGAGGTATAGAGGTGGAGATGCTGGGTGTTGTAGTCCCCTGGCTCTCTATATGGGTGAAGTATACAGGTGGAGATGCTGGGAGTTGTAGTTCTCCCTGGCTCTCTATATGGGTGAAGTATAGAGGTGGAGGAGATGCTGGGAGTTGTAGTTCTCCCTGGCTCACTATGTGGGTGAGGTATAAAGGGTTGGAGATGCTTGGAGTTGTAGTTCTCTCTGGCTCTCTATATGGCTGATATAGAGGTGGAGGAGATACTGGGAGTTGTAGTCCCCTGTCTCTCTATATAGGTGAAGTATAGAGGTGGAGGAGATGCTGGGAGTTGTAGTTCTTCCTGGCTATCTATATGGGTGAAGTATAGATGTGAGAAGATGCTGGGAGTTGTAGTCCCCCTGGCTCTCTATATGGGTGAGGTATAGAGGTGGAGATGCTGGGTGTTGTAGTCCCCTGGCTCTCTATATGGGTGAAGTATACAGGTGGAGATGCTGGGAGTTGTAGTTCTCCCTGTCTCTCTATATGGGTGAAGTATAGAGGTGGAGGAGATGCTGGGAGTTGTAGTTCTTCCTGGCTCTCTATGGGTGAAGTATAGATGTGAGGAGATGCTGGGAGTTGTAGTTCTCCCTGGCTCACTATGTGGGTGAGGTATAAAGGGTTGGAGATGCTTGGAGTTGTAGTTCTCTCTGGCTCTCTATATGGCTGAGATATAGAGGTGGAGGAGATGCTGGGAGTTGTAGTCCCCCTGGCTCTCTATATGGGTGAGGTATAGAGGTGGAGATGCTGGGTGTTGTAGTCCCCCTGGCTCTCTATATGGGTGAAGTATAGAGGTGGAGATGCTGGGAGTTGTAGTTCTCCCTGGCTCTCTATATGGGTGAGGTATAGAGGTGGAGATGCTGGGAGTTGTAGTTCTGGCTCTCTATATGGACAGTCTAGGCCCAAAACCTTGCCCCCCCCCTGCATTTCTGTCAGATAACGCACCACTTCACCCTGAAAATTGCTGCAATTACAAATGTTTCGGCATTCTCATGTTTATTTCTTTTGTTTGTATCGGTATGACACAAAAAAGTGGAGAAACAAAAAGCCCAATCTTTCCCATTCCATGCAAAACCCCAAAAATGGACTGGACAAAATTATTGGTACCCTCAATTTAATATTTAATATAGTATCACACTGCTTGGATAAAACAACTGAAATCAATGGCTTCCTGTCACCATCAATGAGGTTCTTCCACCTCTCTACTGGAATTTTGGATCGCTCTTCTTTCTCCAACTGCTCCAGGTCTCTCAGATTGGAAGGGTTCCTTTCCCAACTGCTGGTCTGAGATCTCTCCACAGGAGCTGTATGGGACTGAGATCTGGACTCATTGCTGGCCAGTTCAGTCCTCTCCAGCACTTTGTCTGAAACCATTTCTGGGTAGTTTTTGAAGTATGCTTTGGGTCATTGTCCTGCTGTAAGACCCATGACCTCTGATGGAGACCAAACTCTCTGACACCGGGCCCTACATTGCACCCCAGAATTCTTTGGTAGTCTTCAGATTTCATAATGCCATGCACAGGGACAAGACATCCAGTACCTGAAGCAGCAAAGCAACCCCAAAACATCAGTGACCCCCCACCATGTGTGACTGGAGGGACTGGATTCTTTTCTTTAAAGGCCTCATTGCTTTTTCTGCAAACAGTAGAATGATGGGTTTACCAAAAAGCTGCCATTTTGTTCTGTCTGTCCACAGCACATTCTGCCAGAAGGATTTTGGCTTCCTCAGGTAAGTTTTGGCAAACTCCAGTCTGGTGTTTTATGTTTCTGTGTCAGCAGTGGGGTCCTCCTGGGTCTCCTACCATATTTCTGTGTCAGCAGTGGGGTCCTCCTGGGTCTACTACCATATTTCTGTGTCAGCAGTGGGGTCCTCCTGGGTCTACTACCATATTTCTGTGTCAGCAGTGGGGTCCTCCTGGATCTCCTACCATATTTCTGTGTCAGCAGTGGGGTCCTCCCGGGTCTCCTACCATATATCTGTGTCAGCAGTGGGGTCCTCCCGGGTCTCCTACCATATATTTGTGTCAGCAGTGGGGTCCTCCTGGGTCTCCTACCATATTTCTGTGTCAGCAGTGGGGTCCTCCTGGGTCTCCTACCATATATCTGTGTCAGCAGTGGGGTCCTCCTGGGTCTCCTACCATATTTCTGTGTCAGCAGTGGGGTCCTCCCGGATCTCCTACTATATTTATGTGTCAGCAGTGGGGTCCTCCCGGATCTCCTACCATATTTCTGTGTCAGCAGTGGGGTCCTCCCGGGTCTCCTACCATATTTCTGTGTCAGCAGTGGGGTCCTCCCGGGTCTCCTACCATATTTCTGTGTCAGCAGTGGGGTCCTCCCGGGTCTCCTACCATATTTCTGTGTCAGCAGTGGGGTCCTCCTGGGTCTCCTACCATATTTCTGTGTCAGCAGTGGGGTCCTCCTGGGTCTCCTACCATATTTCTGTGTCAGCAGTGGGGTCCTCCTGGGTCTCCTACCATATTTCTGTGTCAGCAGTGGGGTCCTCCTGGGTCTCCTACCATATTTCTGTGTCAGCAGTGGGGTCCTCCTGGGTCTCCTACCATGGCTTCCCTTTCATTCAGATGGTGACGTATAGTGCGAGCGGACATAGGTGTACCCAGAGCCTGAAGGTCGGGTTGAATTTGTCTGGAAGTTGATCAAGGTTCTTTAGCCACCATTCAGACAATACTTCGTTGCAATCTTTGATCAATTTTTCTCTTTTGTCCACATCCAGGGATATTAGCTACAGTGCTATGGGCTATAAACTTCTTGACAATGTTGTGCACAGTGGACACAGGACCATTAAGATCTCTGGAGATGGACTTGTAACCTTGAGATTGTTCATGCTTTTCCACAATTTGTGTTCTCAAACCCTCAGACAATTCTTTGCTGCCCTTTATCTCCTCCATGCTCCATGTGGCACACAGAGACACGTAACAGAAAGGTGGAGGCCATTTTGCACCATTTTCCCTGGTTGCCGGAGTGATTTCTATAGTCAGCGCCTGGTCATTGATACGGGGGAGTCTAATGACAAATTACAGGAATGTCACAGACTTGGAATGCAATAATTTCTTACAATTTTGAGAAGGTGCCAATAATTGTGTCCATTTTTGGGGTTTTGCATGGAATGGGTCAGATTTGGCTTTTTGCTTCTCCACTTTTTTGTGTCACCAATACAAACAAAAGAAAGACCAGAATGCCGAAATATTTGTAATTGCAACACTTTTCTGGGCCAAGTGGTGCATTATCTGACAGAAATGGGGGGGGGGGGGGCAAGATTTTTGGCCACGACTGTATAGAAGGGGAGGAGACGCTGGGAGTTGTAGTTCACGCAGTAGCCCTGTGTGGTATATATACATGTACATACATACAGGTGGGGGGCAGGGGCGGACTGACCATTTGGAAACTCAGGCACTGCCCGAGGGCCCGGGGTCAGTAGGGGGCCCCATGAGATGCCCCTGGTACCTTTTTCATAGTCTTTTTTGAGTTTGGGCAAGGACACAGGGGCCCCATGATCCCCTATTGCCTGGGGGCCCCATGAGTTGTCAGTCCGCCCCTGGTGGGGGGATAGTGGGAGCAGTCCTGTGTAATGAATATATATATTCATTACACAGTACTTCCAAAAAAAATATATGTATATATATCACACACAGCTACTGCATGAACTACAACTCCCAGCGTCTCCTCCCCTTCTATACAGTCATGGGCAGAAATCTTGCCCCCCCATTTCTGTCTGTATATATATATACACATACAGGCACTCACACACATACATGGTATACACAGCCAGCAGTGACGTGGCAGACCACAACACCCTCCCCTCCCCGGGACTCGCTCGCCTCTCCTTCTTCCCCCTGATTGGCTCTCTGCCAGCTCCCTCCTCCACCCCATTGGCCGCCGGTGACAGGCGCCGCTCTGCGATTGGCCGGAGTTCCGTCTGGCTCCCATTGGTCAGCGGCCTCCTGCTCTCCGCCTATGTGGTATGGCAGGGGTACGGGCACGCCTCCGGGGGGCGGGGCCTGGAGCCCCGGTCTATCCTGGAGCTGGAGACCGGCGGAGAGTGCGTGAGAGGCGGACGCGGGAGGATGGAGGTAGCCGGTGTGCGGGAAGCGCTCTGCCTACTGCTTCTGGCCGTGTGTGCTCATTGCGGCCGGGCCCGGGACTCCGTGAGACCAGGTGAGGAGATGAGGGGGGCTGTGTACCCCTATGTGTCCCTGGGGGTCCTCTAAGGATAGGGAGGCTGTCATATAATATGGTAGAGGGGGATGTGTACCCCATGTAACCCTGGGGGGCTATAATATGGAGGGGTTGTGTACCCCATTGTACCCTATCATATAATATGGTGGGCTGTGTACCCCAATGTGTCCCTGGGGGTCCTATCATATATGGGGGAGGGGGCTGTGTACCCCAATGTGTCCCTGGGGGTCCTATCATATATGGGGGAGGGGGCTGTGTACCCCAATGTGTCCCTGGGGGTCCTATCATATATGGGGGAGGGGGCTGTGTACCCCAATGTGTCCCTGGGGGTCCTATCATATATGGGGGAGGGGGCTGTGTACCCCAATGTGTCCCTGGGGGTCCTATCATATATGGGGGAGGGGGCTGTGTACCCCAATGTGTCCCTGGGGGTCCTATCATATATGGGGGAGGGGGCTGTGTACCCCAATGTGTCCCTGAGGGTCCTATCATATATGGGGGAGGGGGCTGTGTACCCCAATGTGTCCCTGAGGTCCTATCATATATGGGGGAGGGGGCTGTGTACCCCAATGTGTCCCTGGGGGTCCTATCATATATGGGGGAGGGGGCTGTGTACCCCAATGTGTCCCTGGGGGTCCTATCATATATGGGGGAGGGGGCTGTGTACCCCAATGTGTCCCTGGGGGTCCTATCATATATGGGTGAGGGGGCTGTGTACCCCAGTGTGTCCCTGGGGGTCCTATCATATATGGGGGAAGGGGCTGTGTACCCCAATGTGTCCCTGAGGGTCCTATCATATATGGGGGAGGGGGCTGTGTACCCCAATGTGTCCCTAGGGTCCTATCATATATGGGGGAGGGGGCTGTGTACCCCAATGTGTCCCTGAGGTCCTATCATATATGGGGGAGGGGGCTGTGTACCCCAATGTGTCCCTGGGGGACCTATCATATGTGGGGGAGGGAGCTGTGTACCCCAATGTGTCCCTGGGGGTCCTATCATATATGGGGGAGGGGGCTGTGTACCCCAATGTGTCCCTGGGGGTCCTCCGATGAGGGGGGGGGCTATCATATAATATGGTAGAGGGGGCTGTGTACTCCAATGGGTCCCTGGGGGTCCTCTGAGGAAAGGGGGTGGTGTACCCCAATGTGACTCCTGGGGGTCCTCTGATGAGGGGGGCTATCATAAAATATGGTAGAGGGGGCTGTGTACCCCATTGTGTCCCTGGGGGTCCTCTGAGGAAAGGGGGTGCTGTTATAATGTGGGAGAGGG
Source organism: Staurois parvus (assembly GCF_062004578.1). Classification (NCBI taxonomy): domain Eukaryota; kingdom Metazoa; phylum Chordata; class Amphibia; order Anura; family Ranidae; genus Staurois; species Staurois parvus. The sequence continues at coordinate 40,315 of NW_028318813.1, read as the reverse complement.
CGCTGTGTACCCCAATGTGACTCCTGGGGGTCCTCTGAGGATAGTGGGTGCTATCATGTATTGTGGGGGAGGGGCTGTGAGGAGAAAGGGGTCTGTATAATGTGGGGGAGGGGGCTGTGTACCCCAGTGTGACCCTGGGGGCCCTCTTGGGAGGGATACTATCATATTGGGGGGAGGGGTCATTCTATAAAGCTGGGGGAGGGTTGGTGTACCCTAATGTGGCCCCTGGGGGGTCCTCAGAGTTCCTGTATAATGTGGGGAGGGGGTCAGCTTAGTCAGTGGCCCCAAAATAACCCCCCCAGTTTAAAGTACTGCCACCCATCTCTTCCCCAATGTCACATGACCTCTCCCTCTTCCATCATCGGGTGTCCCCCTGTGTACAGATATGGTGGGGTCACTCTGGTCCTCTGTGCCTGGTCAGGGCCCCCCCTCTAGTGGTGTATGTAGACTGTCAGCTCTTGGACCGACCTCACCCCGGTACCTGTACACAGGACATTTGAATGGTCAGCTCTTGGGGCAAGGTGTATTGTTCTCCCTCCTATCTGCACTGAATGCCTCTCCTACTGCCGTCCGTTCTTCAGGTACATCCCCTGGGGAGTGCACCGTTCTTCAGGTACATCCCCAGGGGAGCGCACACCGGGTACAGGACCCCCCACGCAGAGAGATATGAGGGTGTGTGGGGGAGGGGAGCTCTCCATAGAGGTGGTGACCGTTCCTCTTTATTATGGGGAGTAGGATGGAGGGGGTCTCACATGTAACAGACGGTGTGTTGGGTTTGGAGATGAACGTGACTCCACAGTTCTATAATTAAAGGGAGCCTCCAGCCAAACCTAAATAACAGATTTGGGAGGGCGGAGCCTAGATATTCCTAGTTTACCTCCGTCTCTTGTCTGTCATGGGCTGATCCTGGAACACGCCTGTTGCTAATGCTGGAACACCCCCGTTGCTGCTATTAAGAACTTCCTCCCCACTACCAACCCAACCAGCTTTGGAGATAAGAGACTAGGTCAGATATTCCTAGTCCTCCCCCCGTCTGTCATCTGCCGACCCTGGAACGCGCCTGTTGCCGACCCTGGAACGCGCTCATTGCTGATTTGGGAACATGCCTGTTGCTGCTGCTAAGAACTTCCTCCCCGCCACCAACCCACCCTGCTTTGGAGATAGGAGCCTAGGTCAGATATTCCTAGTCCACCCCCCTGTCTGTCATCTGCTGATCCTGGAACAGGCCCGTTGCTGATGCTGGAACTGACCTGTTGCTGATTCTGGGCCACACCCCATGCTGCTAAGACCTGCCTCCACCAATGCACCCTGCTGTGGAGATAACTCCGCCCACATTAAGGCTTTCTTTCAGTGGCAGGTGAGTGAGCACAAAGAACCTTCCTGTGCCCGGCACTGCACTGCCACTCTGCCAAAATAACTACTGCCCAACAACTCACAGGCTGCATGCAAAGGGTTAGTGGGCCATCTCTTAATCACCAGGGGGTTAGATCCTCTGCTGGGGCTTTACTGCTCCCTTTCCATGTTCTCTGACCTCTTCTTAGGATGGGAAGTGAGGAAGAAATGTCTCCAGCAGGACTGTGTCATGTGATACAATGGAGCCATGGAGGAGAGTAGGACTTCCCTTGGGTCGGCATTACACATTACCGCTCTGCCCTGAGGTCTGAAAGGTGATGTACATGTTCAGGAGCTGGCGGCTGCCATGGTGGGGTCATGATCTACTCAGCACATTTCTGGTCTGCTTTGAGGTCTGAAAGGTGATATACAGGGTCTGGAGCTGGTGGCTGCCATGTTGGTCTTATGATCAGGAGCTGGTGGCTGCTATGGTGAGGTTATGGTCTACTCAGCACATTTCTGGTCTGCTTTGAGGTCTGAAAGGTGATGTACAGGGTCTGGAGCTGGTGGCTGCCATGTTGGTCTTATGATCAGGAGCTGGTGGCTGCTATGGTGAGGTCATGGTCTACTCATCACATTTCTGGTCTGCTTTGAGGTCTGAAAGGTGATGTACAGGGTCTGGAACTGGTGGCTGCCATGTTGGTCTTATGATCAGGAGCTGGTGGCTGCTATGGTGAGGTCATGGTCTACTCAGCACATTTCTGGTCTGCATTGAGGTCTGAAAGGTGATGTACAGGGTCTGGAGCTGGTGGCTGCCATGTTGGTCTTATGATCAGGAGTTGGTGGCTGCTATGGTGAGGTCATGGTCTACTCATCACATTTCTGGTCTGCTTTGAGGTCTGAAAGGTGATGTACAGGGTCTGGAGCTGGTGGCTGCCATGTTGGTCTTATGATCAGGAGTTGGTGGCTGCTATGGTGAGGTCATGGTCTACTCATCACATTTCTGGTCTGCATTGAGGTCTGAAAGGTGATGTACAGGGTCTGGAGCTGGTGGCTGCCATGTTGGTCTTATGATCTACCCATCACATTGCTGCTCTGAGGTCTGAAAGGTGATGTACATGTTCAGGAGCTGGCGGCTGCTATGGTGAGGTCATGGTCTACTCATCACATTTCTGGTCTGCTTTGAGGTCTGAAAGGTGATGTACAGGGTCTGGAGCTGGTGGCTGCCATGTTGGTCTTATGATCTACCCATCACATTGCCGCTATGCTCTGATGTCTGTAAGGTGGTGGATGGGGTCAGGATTGGGCAAACGGTACAGCAGAGTCACGGTCTGTCCACCACCTTTCAGACCTCAGCGCAGCAATGTGATGGGTAGACCATGACCCACCATGCCAATTGCTTGCCCCTGACCCCATCCACCACCTTTCAGATCTTGGAGCAGAGCAGCAAGATGGTGGATTGAGTCTGGAGCAGGCAACTTGCATGATGGGTTATGGTCTACCTGTCACATTGCTGCTCTGCTCTGAGGTCTGAAAGGTGACCTATAGGGTCAGGAGCTGACAGCCACCATTGCAGAGGTCATGATCTATCCATCACATTGCTGCTCTGCTCTAAGGTCTGAAAGGTGATGTACGGTGTCCGGAGCTGTCATCCAACATGGAGGGGTAATAATTTCCCCGTCTCATTTCTGCTCTGCTTTGAGGTCTGAAAGATGACGTTACGGGGTCAGGAACTATCGGCCAGCATGGTGGGGGTCATGGTCTACCAGTCACTTTTGATGGTCTGAGGTCTGAAAGGTGTTTGGTGAGGTCAGGCTGTCACTTGGCATAGCTGTGTCATGATTTCCACATCACATTGCTGATCTGAGGTCTGAAAAGTGACGTACTTGGTCTGGAGCTGACGGCTGCCATGGTAGGGTCATGTTCTACCAATCGCATTGCTGTTCTGCTCTGAGATCTGAAAGGTGGTGGACTGGGTCAGGAGTGGGTGGCTGGCCTGGCGGGTTCATGATCCGCCTGTCACAAACCTGCGATCAACAGGTAGATCACTATTGACCCGTTGCTGACCCCTTACAGAACACCGACTAAAGTGTATGCATAGTTGAACCTTTGTTTTAGTTTTGTATATGGAAGGGAAATGATACAAATCCGTCAGTTTATCTTTTGCTGTCTGTATATCACAAGGGAGATTTCTCTTCACTTCCTGTCCTGGAGATGCAACAGGTAGTGAGTGGAAATCTCTACCTATAGGAATGCCTCTCTTAGACCGTTGTCACCAAAACAGGGGTCTCATTGGAGGTTCACCTGCACTTCCTGTTCCGTTGACAACTGTAAGAGTTTTTATTTCCCCGTGATCACCAGAACTTATAGACAGGGTACATCTATCCTTGAGGGACACAGACCGCAAAAAAATCGCAACTTCCCCCAAAACTAGAAAAAAGAAAAGTTTGCCATTGCATACACTTTAAAGACGAACTTTAGTTTGTTTTTTTGTTGTCTTTTTTTTTTTTTAAAGTCAGCAGCTGCAAATATTGTATCTGATGACTTTTAAAAAAAAATCAGGTACTTACCTGGGGTCCAGGGCTGCCACCATCTTGGATTTGGGAGCCGGCTATGGCTTCCTGAGGAACCACATCCGGCTCCCCACTGCACATGCGCAAGCTCACGTGGCCCATTGCGAATGGTCCTACAGCTTCCTGGGATGTGTGACATGTCCCAGGAGGCTGCAGGAGAGGAGGGCAAGGGATGGCTTCCTCACCTAGGCGAGGAATGTGGGAGCGTGTTCCGGGCCAGGGGGAGGGAGCACCCCAGTGAGACTTTGTGTTAGGTACATAGAGACAGGTAGATGGGCCGCAATGCTTGTTCACCTGGAGAAAATGCATCTCCGGGCTCTCTCCAGTGCTGGTCATTAGCGATGATGAGCTCAGGCGTGCTAGGATCCTAGTCCGAACCCACCTGAGATATCCTACCAGAAAGCCGTCACTGTGCACCAACAAGCATACGCGGACGAGGCATTCCTCTCCCCACATTGGGACGTATGCACACAGCTGCAGGGGGTGGAATGCCTCAGATGCTTTTGACTGACAGTGCACAGTGCCGGCTTTTTGGCAGGAAAGCTCAGGCGGGTTAAGATTAGGGTCAGAACCCGCCTGAGCTCGTGCCTAATTATTAGGCCAGAAGCCTTGATATTTAGTCACTGCTAAAGGGGAGGGGTCAGCCAATCAGAACTCTCATCCAGAGGTCACATGATCAAATGTCTAGGAATTCTGTCTCGTGACTAGCACTGGAGGGAGCCATGGGCAGCAGTTTCCCTTTATCTGTCCCAGCAAGCTTTAAAGTGAACCTGTTAGTAATTTGTCTGTAGCTGGGGTTCCCCTGTCAGGGTCTCCTCTGTGGCGGTGTCTGTAGCTGGGGTTCCCCTGTCAGGGTCTCCTCTGTGGCGGTGTCTGTAGCTGAGGTTCCCCTGTCAGTGTCTCCTCTGAAGCTTTGTCTATAGCTGGGGTTCCCCTGTCAGGGTCTCCCCTGTAGCGGTGTCTGTAGCTGGTGTTCCCCTGTTAGGGTCTCCTCTGTAACAGTGTCTGTAGCTGGGGTTCCCCTGTCAGGGTCTCCTCTGTGGCGGTGTCTGTAGCTGGGGTTCACCTGTCAGGGTCTCCTCTGTAGCGGTGTCTGTAGCTGGTGTTCCCCTGTTAGGGTCTCCTCTGTAACAGTGTCTGTAGCTGGGGTTCCCCTGTCAGGGTCTCCTCTGTAGCGGTGTCTGTAGCTGGGGTTCCTCTGCCAGGGTCTCCTCTGTAGCTGGGGTTCCCCTGCCAGGGTCTCCTCTGTAGCTGGGGTTCCTCTGCCAGGGTCTCCTCTGTAGCTGGGGTTCCTCTGCCAGGGTCTCCTCTGTAGCTGGGGTTCCCCTGCCAGGGTCTCCTCTGTAGCTGGGGTTCCCCTGCCAGGGTCTCCTCTGTAGCTGGGGTTCCCCTGCCAGGGTCTCCTCTGTAGCTGGGGTTCCCCTGCCAGGGTCTCCTCTGTAGCTGGGGTTCCCCTGCCAGGGTCTCCTCTGTAGCTGGGGTTCCCCTGTCAGGGTCTCCCCTGTAGCGGTGTCTGTAGCTGGGTTTCCCCTGTCAGGGTCTCCTCTGTAGCAGTGTCTGTAGCTGGGGTTCCCCTGTCGGTGTCTCCTCTGAAGCTTTGTCTATAGCTGGGGTTCCCCTGTCAGTCTTCCTCTGTACCAGTGTTTGTAGCTGGGGTTCCCCTGCCAGGGTCTCCTCTGTAGCAGTGTCTGTAGCTGGGGTTCCCCTGTCGGTGTCTCCTCTGAAGCTTTGTCTATAGCTGGGGTTCCCCTGTCAGTCTTCCTCTGTACCAGTGTTTGTAGCTGGGGTTCCCCTGCCAGGGTCTCCTCTGTAGCTGGGGTTCCCCTGCCAGGGTCTCCTCTGTAGCTGGGGTTCCCCTGCCAGGGTCTCCTCTGTAGCTGGGGTTCCCCTGCCAGGGTCTCCTCTGTAGCTGGGGTTCCCCTGCCAGGGTCTCCTCTGTAGCTGGGGTTCCCCTGCCAGGGTCTCCTCTGTAGCTGGGGTTCCCCTGCCAGGGTCTCCTCTGTAGCTGGGGTTCCCCTGCCAGGGTCTCCTCTGTAGCTGGGGTTCCCCTGCCAGGGTCTCCTCTGTAGCTGGGGTTCCCCTGCCAGGGTCTCCTCTGTAGCTGGGGTTCCCCTGCCAGGGTCTCCTCTGTAGCGGTGTCTGTAGCTGAGGTTCCCCTGTCAGTGTCTCCTCTGAAGCTTTGTCTATAGCTGGGGTTCCCCTGTCAGGGTCTCCTCTGCGGCGGTGTCTGTAGCTGGGGTTCCCCTGTCAGTGTCTCCTCTGAAGCTTTGTCTATAGCTGGGGTTCCCCTGTCAGGGTCTCCTCTGTGGCGGTGTCTGTATCTGTGGTTCCCCTGTCAGGGTCTCCTCTGCGGTGGTGTCTGTAGCTGGGGTTCCCCTGTCAGGGTCTCCTCTATAGTGGTGTCTGTAGCTGGGGTTCCCCTGTCAGGGTCTCCTCTATAGTGGTGTCTGTAGCTGGGGTTCCCCTGTCAGGGTCTCCTCTATAGTGGTGTCTGTAGCTGGGGTTCCCCTGTCAGTATCTCCTCTGTAGCTGTGTCTCTAGCTGAGGTTCCCCTGTCAGTGTCTCCTCTGAAACTTTGTCTAAAGTTGGGGTTCCCCTGTCAGGGTCTCCTCTGTAGCTGGGGTTCCCCTGTCAGGGTCTCCTCTGTAGCTGGGGTTCCCATTTCCTAAATCACCTTATTTCATCCCTATGTTAGATTGCAAGCTCTTGGAACAAGCATGTGTGCTCCATGCTCCCTCATTTTCCAGAACCCTCTGAGGCCGCAGAGCTCAGACAGAGACGTGTCCAGGCGTATTGCGTCTACATACCAGGGAGGCCGTGATCTGTCATTAATGAATTTTCCATGTGACTAATCTTTCCGTGCCCCCCCCCCCCCCCCATGAGGTCTCCTCAGGGTCCTCGCCTCCGTTGGAGCTTCTGGAACTGGTTTCCACGTTTTGTAACCATCTGCCAATTTTCTTCCTCAATTTCACAGGAAAGACGTATATTATGTGCAACGTGTGTGAATTCACAGCTCAGTTCTTGTGTCATGGAGGGTGCGGAAGGCTCCGGGCCCCCAGGTGATGAATATTTGCAGCACGTTCCAACAGCATCTGCCTGTCCATCAGGGCTGCCCCGGGGCCACAATATGGCATCCACACCCCGTAGACTCTTTTGTGTCAATGGACTGAATTCACAGGAGAATGCTTTCCTGCTACGGGCCTGTTTATTGGACAATAACGTGTTCATGGCTCAGGATAACCAATAGAGAGATCATTTTTAAGGATTTTCAACAGGAATGCTGTGTTGTAACTACAAGCCTGGCGTTTGGCCCCGTTCCCTTGAATAGGTCATGTTTGCCGACAGCGCTGCTCGGCAGGAGGGAAAATGTTTGCTGTGGCATGTGTATACCCCGGCACAAGGCTGCCTCTACAGCTTAACCACTTCAGCTCCGGAAGGTTTTACATCCTTCCTGACCTGGCCATTTTACTACTACATAATTGCTACTTTGACAATTGCGCGGTCATGCAACACTGTACCCAAACTAATCTATCATTTTCTTCATACAAATTATATTATTATTATTATTATACAGGATTTATGGCACCAACAGTTTGCTCAGCGCTTTACAATATAACGGGAGACAATACAGTTCAATACAAGAGTGATAGGAGGGCCTGATCCTTGGAGCTTACAATCTAGGAGGGAGGGGCTGGTGGTACAAAAGGTAGTAACTGTGGGGGGATGGACTGGTAGGAGGAATAGAAGATTCCGTTATTAGCTGAAGGCAGGATAGGCTTCCCTGAAGAGATCGGTTTTCAGAGATCGCCTAAAAGTGAGCAGAGTAGGTGATAGTCGGATAGATTGGGGTAGAGAGTTCCAGAGGATGGGGGAGGCTCTGGAGAAGTCCTGGAGATGAGCATGGGAGGAGGAGACAAGGGAGCTAGACAGCATGAGGTCTTGCAAGGAGCGGAGAGGATGGTTTGGGTGATATTTGGAGACAAGATTGGTGATGTAATTTGGGGCGGAGTTATAAATGGCTTTATATGTTCTTGTTAATGTTTTGAATTTTACCTGTTGGGCAATGGGAAGCCAGTGGAGGGATTGGCAGAGAGGGATGGAGGACACTGAGTGGAGGCCAGTGGAGGGAATGACAGAGAGGGGTGGAGGACACTGAATGGTGGTCAGTGGAGGGATTGGTAGAAAGGGGTGGAGGCCAGTGGAGGGATTGGCAGAGAGGGATGGAGGACACTGAGTGGAGGCCAGTGGAGGGATTGGCAGAGAGGGATGGAGGACACTGAATGGTGGTCAGTGGAGGGATTGGCATAGAGGGATGGAGGACACTGAATGGTGGTCAGTGGAGGGATTGGCAGAGAGGGGTGGAGGACACCGAGTGGAGGCCAGTGGAGGGATTGGCAGAGAGGGGTGGAGGCCAGTGGAGGGATTGGCAGAGAGGGGTGGAGGCCAGTGGAGGGATTGGCAGAGAGGGATGGAGGACACTGAGTGGAGGCCAGTGGAGGGATTGGCAGAGAGGGATGGAGGCCAGTGGAGGGATTGGCAGAGAGGGATGGAGAACACTAAATGGTGGTCAGTGGAGGGATTGGCAGAGAGGGGTGGAGGACGCTGAGTGGAGGGATTGGCAGAGAGGGGTGGCTGATACAGAAGTGGATGAGTCTGGCAGCAGCATTCATGATAGACTGAAGAGGGGATAGCCTGCGGTGAGGTCGGCCAATGAGGAGGGAGTTACAATAGTCAAGGCGAGATATAACAAGGGAGGGAATAAGTTGCTTAGTAGTTTCCGAGGTTAGGAACGGGCGTATCTTGGAGATGTTGCGGAGGTTGGAGATGTTGCGGAGGTGCACAAATAGAACTATCCTTTGGTGGTATTTGATCACCATTGGAATTTTTTATTTTTTGTGATGTAAACACAAAAAGGCAGCACATTTGGAAAAGAAAATATTTTCTACTTTCTGTTATAAAATATATCTAATAAAAATTTAATTTCTTCATAAATTTAGGCCAAAATGTATTCTGCTACAAACCAAGCTGTGCTATTGGAGACGCTATGCTATTGGGGACGCTATGCTATTGGGGACGCTATACTATTGGGGACGCTATACTATTGGAGACGCTATACTATTGGGGACACTATACTATTGGAGACACTATACTATTGGGGACACTATACTATTGGGGACACTATACTATTGGGGACACTATACTATTGGGGACACTATACTATTGGGGACACTATACTATTGGGGACACTATACTATTGGGGACACTATACTATTGGGGACGCTATGCTATTGGGGACGCTATGCTATTGGAGACGCTATGCTATTGGGGACGCTATGCTATTGGGGACACTATGCTATTGGGGACACTAGTATAGTTCTGATTGTGATCCAGTTGCTGATCCATACAGACGCTATGCTCGTAATGGCTGTGATCAGTGACATCTACTGGGACTGTGATAATGTGGCTGACAATCTGGTGCTAACTTACACTGGTTGGGAGGGACACTAACTGACACTGACATCACTAGTGACACTAGTTCAGTGATAATACTGACACCACTAATGATACTGGGCGGATGCCAGGAACGATCAGGAGAGTAATCAAGGGGTTAACTGTGTGCCTAACAAGTGCACGTATGTTGCTTTTACCTTCAGATCTAGCTTGGTCTCTCCTTGCTTTCAATTCTGAACATTAACTGAAAGCAGGGAGTAACCCAGCCAGATGTGATGTTAACTATCCCAGGAGGCTGTGGGATGAGGCCTAGGGGCGGGGCTAACAATAAAAAAAAATACAACATAGAGAAAAAAAAAAATTAAAAAGTTCTCAGTTCTGCTTGCAGAGTGAGGTTGTGAAATGTTAAGTTCACCTTTGAGAGCATGTTACATGTTCCACCCGCTTTTAAGGAGTAACATGTAACGTGTTCCTATAGCCGGCACCGCGTCTTCACCCGGACTTCCTATCGGGTTTGCGGGCTCCAGTGTCACGAATGGCCAGAGCTGAGATGATGTCACTCTCTTGCATGTGCGTGGGAGCCCTTGGCTGCGGCACGGAGCTCTGAAGGCACGGCGCTCTTTGCTGTCCCTTTTAGGACGCATGTGCCAGTGACATCATCGGCTGCATGATGTGTGAATATCTACTAAACGGTGCAAGCTTTATTATAGGCTGACCTGTAGGTCCAATTTACAAAGTGACTTTTACTTCCACTTTAACCTCTTCACGCCGGCCCAGGTTCTGGGCCTAGACGCCGAGCGGCCGCACAATTGCGTTCTATTAAAACCGGACATATGTGCTGAGAGTGCGCGTCCTGCGCGCTCCCAGGTCCGGTACTCACGGAAAGGTCCCGATCTCCTCTTTTGATCGGGACCTTTCCCGGTCATGTGACGGCGCGTCACGGCGGTCACATGACCCTAAACCCTGCCCCTCCTTCTGGCTTCTGAAACCCTTAAAGGGCCGGGAGGCGCCGGCGTGAAGGGGTTAAGGTGGGGGAGGGGGAATGCTAAAAAAGTGTCTGCCTATTTTTACCTCCCGCAACTGCAAGTGTAAACTAGACGTGGCCAGTTCACACCACGAATCGCAGAGGAATGTGTTGTGCATTCCGTTGCGATTCACATATGATCGGGGTGCGGTGCGACGTCACCCCATTGTTTTGAATTGGCTGAAATCGCACCGGACTGCAGCAAAAGTAATGCATTCAATACTATAAAAAAACGCACTGCGAGTGGAACACACGGCGTTATTGTACCATGACATCCAATACAAACGCACTGCAACTGGAACACACGGCGTTATTGTACCATGACATCCAATACAAACGCACTGCAACTGGAACACACTGCGTTATTGTACCATGGGATCCAATGCGGACAAACGCACTGCAACTGGAACACACGGCGTTATTGTACCATGACATCCAATACAAACGCACTGCAACTGGAACACATGGCGTTATTGTACCATGAGATCCAATGCGGACAAACGCACTGCAACTGGAACACATGGCGTTATTGTACCATGAGATCCAATGCGGACAAACGCACTGCAACTGGAACACACGGCGTTATTGTACCATGAGATCCAATGCAGACAAACGCACTGCAACTGGAACACATGGCGTTATTGTACCATGAGATCCAATGCGGACAAACGCACTGCAACTGGAACACACGGCGTTATTGTACCATGAGATCCAATGCAGACAAACGCACTGCAACTGGAACACACGGCGTTATTGTACCATGAGATCCAATGCAGACAAACGCACTGCAACTGGAACACATGGCGTTATTGTACCATGAGATCCAATGCAGACAAACGCACTGCAACTGGAACACACTGCGTTATTGTACCATGAGATCCAATGCGGACAAACGCACTGCAACTGGAACACACGGCGTTATTGTACCGTGAGATCCAATGCGGACAAACGCACTGCAACTGGAACACACGGCGTTATTGTACCATGAGATCCAATGCGGACAAACGCACTGCAACTGGAACACATGGCGTTATTGTACCATGAGATCCAATGCAGACAAACGCACTGCAACTGGAACACATGGCGTTATTGTACCATGAGATCCAATGCAGACAAACGCACTGCCTGCACAACCTGCATTTGGGGTGTCAGGTATCACAAGCGCAGAGCGTTTTGATTACAGTGTGGGAAACGCACGCTGAACACGGATTTCCCGCACTGCCTTCTGCCGTGAACCTAGCCTTACTGTAGATAAAAAAAAAAAAAAGTATAAATGTTGTTCTATTCCTTTTTCGAAGCTCCGCTTGTCTGACTCCCATACTCCCCCCAACACCCCCCCACCCCACTTCCCGGTGCCACATTTGCACCTTTTGGGGAGGGGGTGCCTGGTATTACTTGCTGCCACTTCTGGCTCAGTCCGCCGCGGCAAACTGTCCCGGATGTTCGCCCCCACCCCACCCCACAGCCTTCTGGGACACTTCACAGGTCCCAGAAGACCGCGGCCCATTCACAAAGCGCAACGCCGTAGGAAACAGGCTGTGATGCTGCAAGGCTTCACTCCCTGTTTCCCTCAGTCAAGATGGCGGTGCCAGCACCCGATAGCTGATTGAAGAATCGCCTCAGGTGAGGACACTGCTGGATCCCTGGACAGGTAAGTGCCCTAATACTAAAAGTATACAGTATTTGTAGCTGCTGACGTTTAATTTTTCTTTTGAAGGCTTCGCTCACACTTGTCCGAAATTGCGCACTTTCTTGACCTGCGGCAGTGCCTTTTGGCACCCCTACGCAACATGCTAATGCACTCGCATCCGCACACACCAAAACATATGGCAGCGAACAAGCGTGCATTTTGGTGAGGCACAATTTTTTTTCGGGGGGGGGGGTGGTTTTCTTGCGCATAGGGCAGCCTATTTATTTATTTATTATTTATTTCAGGTACTTATATAGCGCCGTCCATTTACACAGCACTTTACATCTATATTGTACATTCACATCAGTCCCTAACCCTCAAGGGGCGTACAATCTAAGGTCCCTAACCCTCCAGGGGTGTACAATCTAAGGTCCCTAACCCTCAAGGGGCGTACAATCTAAGGTCCCTAACCCTCAAGGGGTGTACAATCTAAGGTCCCTAACCCTCCAGGGGTGTACAATCTAAGGTCCCTAACCCTCCAGGGGTGTACAATCTAAGGTCCCTAACCCTCAAGGGGCGTACAATCTAAGGTCCCTAACCCTCAAGGGGTGTACAATCTAAGGTCCCTAACCCTCAAGGGGCGTACAATCTAAGGTCCCTAACCCTCAAGGGGCGTACAATCTAAGGTCCCTAACCCTCAAGGGGCGTACAATCTAAGGTCCCTAACCCTCAAGGGGCGTACAATCTAAGGTCCCTAACCCTCAAGGGGCGTACAATCTAAGGTCCCTAACCCTCAAGGGGCGTACAATCTAAGGTCCCTAACCCTCAAGGGGCGTACAATCTAAGGTCCCTAACTCACATTCATACATACACATACTAGGGACAATTTAGACAGCCAATTCACTTACCAGCATGTCCTTGGAGTGTGGGAGGAAACCCACACAGGCACAGGGAGAACATGCAAACTCCAAGCAGGTGGTGCCATGCCTGGGATTCGAACCAATGACCCCAGTACTGCCAGGCAGAAGTGCTAACCATTTAGCCACTGTGCTGCCCTATTGAAACGAATGGGCTGCCCTGCAAATGATGTGGAAACCTCTGTGGTGTAAAAGCCTAAGTGCCTAAGCTGAGGTGATGCCATCAGTCTGCTGCATGCAAGAGGAAGCATTTCCTCAGTCTCCTCTTGTAAATTTGTAAGTCACAAGGCGAGAGGCTACAGCAGGGACTGATCTGTGTCAGACATTTGTGAGTAGCGGCACCAGGATTTACATTATTGTGGCATTATTAATATTATATTACAGGATTTATTTATTATTATTATTATTATTATTATTATTATACAGGATTTATATATTATTATTATACAGTTTGCTCAGCGCTTTACAATATAACGGGAGACAATACATCAACAATACAGTTCAATACAAGAGGGATAGGAGGGCCCTGATCCTGGGAGCTTACAATCTAAGAGGGGGGGGGGGGGCTGGTGGTATAAAAGGTAATAACTGTGGGGGATGGACTGGTAGGAGGAGTAGAAATGGAATGGTTAGTAAGGTGGATGAGTCTGGCAGCAGCATTCATGATAGACTGAAGAGGGGATAGCCTGCGATGAGGTCGGCCAATGAGGAGGGAGTTATAATAGTCAAGGCGAGATATAACAAGGGAGTGAATAAGTTGCTGGCGGTACAAAAGTTAATAACTGTGGGGGATGGACTGGTAGGAGGAGTAGAAGATTCCATTATTAGCTGAGGGCAGGATAGGCTTCTTTGAAGAGAGAGATTTTCAGAGATCACCTAAAAGTGAGCAGAGTAGGCGATAGTCTGATAGATTGGGGTAGAGAGTTCCAGAGGATGGGGGAAGCTCTGGAGAAGTCCTGGGAGGAGGAGACAAGGGAGCTAGAGAGCAGGAGGTTGTGCGAGGAGCGGAGAATGTGAGTCATCTCTGAGCCAGCATCTCCGTCCAGGAAGTAGATGGTGATGTCGGAAGCAAGATGGTGCCGTCCTTCTGGAGAGAAAAGCAGATGTAAGCATTGTCAAGGAGAGTACTGTAACCTTATTACTGAGCATGCATGGTGACAGGTCCACTTTATTCTGTCACTGTGCAGGAACAGAGTCAGCTTTTTTCACTTCCCCCTTCCTCGAGGAGGTCCTGTACATTGAGGGTGTGATATGTAGATCCTTGCAGGGAAGGGTGGCAGCCGACCATGTACTCATTATTGCAGGTGACACATAGGTATGCAGGCAGTCATGGGTGGGCTTAGCGGGGACAAGGGAGGATTTGGAAGACCCTGGGGGGGTGATTGGGGGGTAATGAACCTTCAGAACTGTGTGGCTGTTCCTGTTGTAATCATGTCTTAGCCCGGGGAAGTCAGGAACCAGTGAAGCGGAGAAGCGACTTCCTCCTACAGCTGTGTGCGGCTGGGATGTCTGCAGAACATTGTGTAAACTCAGCCAATGCCCAAGACACGGCTCGGCTACACGCTAACTTCATACATGGCAGAATGGTTTTGACTCTGTTCAGCCAACCTTGTGATTCACAGACCCCAGAGTCTTGTGTCCCCCCTCCATCCACAGCCTTCTCATTGCTCTATGCATGGACGTCCTCCACACTAATGAAGGCTTTGTGTCCCTGTGCCAGGGTCCGGGTCTGAACCTGCGACCTCTGCTGTGTCGGGCGCTGCCTCTTCTTGCTGAGATGCTGGACAGCTCCCTGTCCGATCCATTACACCACAGGTGTCAAACGCAAGGTCCGCGGGCCGAATCCGTCCCTCCAGGCCATTTCATGTGGCCCTTGCACCTCTCCTGCAGGTACCCCCTTGTCTCCGCCCGCACCTTGTCTCAGCAGTCGGCAGCAGAGAGGAGAATAGAACTCCTTTGCCAAATCCTGCACCTCTCAGTGCAGCTGCAGCACCCCCTCATCTCTGCCTCCCCTGGTCTCAGCATTCAGCAGACTGTGGTAACTGTCTCCACTCCTCCTCTGGTCCTCCTCCAGACCCTGCACTTTCTGCTTTCCAGCTCCGCCCCCAAAGGGGGTGCATGGTGATGTTAGGGAAGGTGGGATTCTTCACATTTGATGTAATTGGGGGGGGTGCTCTGGACATCTAGTCTTACAGATACAACCGGCCCTTTGAGGGCAACCATAATGCTGACACGGCCTGCAATGAAATGGAGCTTGCCACCCCTGCAATATGCAGGCCATACATGGTTCGAATTCCGAACGATTTTTCATCCAAAAATCGGAAACGTCGTTCGCTCGGTAATCCGATGGCGCCATCGTTGATTTCGAAAATCGGCTGACCAAGTCATAAAGTTCCCCCCCATATCACAGTTCCTTCCAGGTCACGGCTCATGCGCATATTTATTTCGGAAAAATGATCGTACGATTTGACCATCATTGAGTCGAAAATCGGTCATTTTTCACGAATTTTCCAACATGCCCCGATCACTGAAAAGGGTAGGAACCACAAAAATTGGCCGGTGCCATTGATGCTGATTATTCTTAGGTCAGATTTTCAGACAAAAAAAATCAGTTGATTTTCGAACCCATTGTATGGCTGGCCTTAGACAGTGCTTTGGACACAGCTGTCACATGCCATGGTAAAAGGCCAATCACAGCTGACCACCATGTAAATACCCTGGCCAGTTATCGGCAGTACTTTCCTCACACTGTCACACTATGAGGTACTGCCGATAACCGGCAACTGTCAAAGGAGACATCTGCACTGATAATCAGGGCATTTAATATGGGTACTGTGTTGCATGACCGCACAATTGTCATTCAAAGTGCAACAGCTCTGAAAGCTGAAAATTGGCCAGGAGAGGAAGGGGATAAAAGTGCCCGGTAGGCGAGGGGTTAAGCAGTGGTCAGTGTAGTCTCCAGCCATTCTGTTGGTTTGGGAGGGGAACTCCCCATCATAGGGTGGTGCGTTTTGTTTTTCTATTGATGCACAGAGTCTAAAGAGAACACAACTCTAGTCCCTGCAGAGCTCATAGGACGCTGCAAGAGAAAGGAGCCACCCTGAAACAGAATACCTGGAGTAGGGGGGTCGGGTCGGACTTGGAGTAGGGGGGTCGGGTCGGACTTGGAGTAGGGGGGTCGGGTCGGACTTGGAGTAGGGGGGTCTGGTCGGACTTGGAGTAGGGGGGTCTGGTCGGACTTGGAGTAGGGGGGTCTGGTCGGACTTGGAGTAGGGGGGTCTGGTCGGACCTTGGAGTAGGGGGGTCTGGTCGGACCTGGAGTAGGGGGGTCTGGTCGGACCTGGAGTAGGGGGGTCTGGTCGGACCTGGAGTAGGGGGGTCTGGTCGGACCTGGAGTAGGGGGTCTGGTCGGACCTGGAGTAGGGGGGTCTGGTCGGACCTGGAGTAGGGGGGTCTGGTCGGACCTGGAGTAGGGGGGTCTGGTCGGACCTGGAGTAGGGGGGTCTGGTCGGACCTGGAGTAGGGGGGGTCTTGGTCGGACCCGGAGTAGGGGGGTCGGGGGGACCCGGAGTAGGGGGTCAGGTCGGACCCGGAGTAGGGTATCAGGTCGGACCCGGAGTAGGGGGTCAGGTCACTAGCCTAACTGGAACATAGACCAGGAATAAAAGATAAAGGAGCTGCATACTCAGTCAGTGATTACATTTGCTGCAGAACATGCTTAAAAAAAACTGAGGGTGCAAATTCACTTTAAGGCATTTTGATATTTGCATAACTCCTCCCACTGCTTACATCAGGACTGAGGGCTCTTGAGAGGAGTACTGAGGCAGGGTGCTGTGATGTTTTCAGGAATCTATGTACAGCACCCTGCTTGCCCCCTCACACCATTCTGCATTGCATAGAGAAGCACAGAGACCCGGTGATGAGATTACTGGGTCCAAAATATGGTATGTCATGGAAACAAGGTTTTTTTAAAATGTTGATAAGGGGGGAGGGAGGAGCAGATTCAAATGTTTTGGGGTGGGGGGCAGGGGCAAATGTCTCCTGTTTTCGGAGACTGTCTGAAATTCCGAAGTCTCTTTGTGAAGAGAAGCTCAGTCTGCCTGCAGTGTTCATTCCTGAGTGGTCGGGGATTGGAATGTGCTGCGTCCTGGGGGAAAAGTCTTGTCATTCCGTGGGTACGATGGAGAAGGATGGAGCGGTCGGGGAAAATCTTTTCCGGAGTCTGCGGTCTGATCCTCCGCAACCTCCTCCTCTCATGGAAACTTTTCTTTTCCCCAAAAAAGGTTCCTGAGGAATTCCAGGAATGTTGTCACTCCCGGCATCCTGTCCAGCTGTTCTATTCATCAACGTCCTTCCTTGTAAACGTTCTCTCCCTCCAACCTTCTCCTTCCCTCTGATGTCCTCTGTCTGTCGTCTCCCGGAGTCCTCGCTTCTGCCTCCCATCAACGTCATTCCGCAAAGCCAAACAAAGGCCGCATTCCGCGTGTCCGCTTCTGTTTGTGTTACTGTTTCAGAATAATCATTTCTCATTTCTGATATTTTCCATTTCACTGGTTGATGTTTACAGGAGCAGAAAATGCAGCTTAAAAGGCCGCTCTAGTCTAGATCTCTCTGATCCTTTGATACTCCAGGATAAAGGGTCTGTTTATTCAAATCGGAGAAAAGGAAAACAAGATGTAGATGTAAACCCGGTGGAATGAGGTTTAGTTTGCCAAATGGTTAAGAAGCTGGAGTTTGATTTAGAAAGTTTGATTAAGATACAGCCAATGAGTTTTATAGGAACGTACCCCTTCTGCAAGGCTAACAATTGTTGGATATTCGAAGGAAAGCCCCCCCCCCCTTCAGCAATAACAGTTGTTGGCTTTTTTGGGGAAGGACCCCCCTCTTCAGAGCTAACAATTATTTGGGTGTGGGGAGAGGGTCCCCCCTTTTTTTTTGGGTTAATGGTTAATAATTGTTTTAGTTTTGTGAGAAGGGCTTCCTACTCCTCCAGGGCTAACCATTGTTGGAGTTTTCATGGAAAGGACCTTCTTTATCAGGGCTAACCATTGTTGGAATTTTGGGAGTGAAGGGCGTCTTCCTTCTTCAGGGCTAACCATTGTTGGAGCTTTGGAGTGAAGGGCCTCCTCCTTCTTCAGGGCTAAACATTGTTGACTTTTTAGGGGAAGAGCTTCCCCCTTTTTAGGGCTAAGAATTGTTGGAGATTCAGGGGGGAAGGGCCCTTCCCCATTTATCAGGCTGACAATTGTTGGAGCTTCATGGGGGAAATGCGTCGTCCTTCTTCAGGGCTAACCATTGTTGGAGTTTTGGAGTGAAGGGCCCTCCTCCTTCATTAGGGCTAAACCATTTTTGGAGTGAAGGGTCTCCTCCTTCTTCAGGGCTAACCATTGTTGGAGTTTTGGAGTGAAGGGCTTCCTCCTTCTTCAGGGTTAACAATTGTTGGCGCTTTGGAGTGAAGGGCTTCCTCCTTCTTCAGGGCTAACCATTGTTGGAGCTTTGGAGTGAAGGGCTTCCTCCTTCTTTAGGGCTAACCATTATTGGAGGGGAGGGCCTCCTCCTTCAGGGCTAACCATTTTTGGATTTTTGGAGTGAAGGGCTTCCTCCTTCAGGGCTAACCATTGTTGGAGCTTTGGTGTGAAGGGCTTCCTCCGTCTTTCAGGGCTAACCATTGTTGGCTTTTTAGGGGAAGAGCTTCCCCCTTTTTTAGGGCTAACAATGTTGGAGATTTAGCGGGGAAAGGGCCCTTCCCCATTTATCAGGCTGACAATTGTTGGAGCTTCATGGGGGAAATGCCTCCTTCTTCTTTAGGGCTAACAGTTGTTGGTGTTTTGGGGGAAGGGCCTTCTTCATCAAGCTAACAATTGTTGAAATTTTGGGAAAAGAACCTCCTTCAGTCTCAACAATTCTACAGGCTAACAGTTGGAGTTTTGGGGTAAAGGATCCCTCTTCTTTAGGCTAACAATTAGTAGAGTTTCGGAGGGAAGGCCAAACTGTAAGAAGCTGGAATTTGATTTGGAAAGTTTATTAAATAAAATGCAGCCACCGAGTTTTGGGGGGGAAGGCCCCCTTCCCCCTTCTTTAGGGTTAGTAATTGTTGATTTTTCAGGGTAAGGGCCTCCTCCTTCTTTAGGGTTAACATTTGTTTGCGTTTTGGGGAAGAAGGCTTCCTACTCCTTCAGGGTTAGCAGTTGTTGGAATTTTCGTGAGCGAAGGGCTTCCCACTTTCATCACGCTAACACTTGTTGGAATTTCAGATGGGAAGAGCCTTTTGCTTCTTCAGGGCTAACAATTGTTGTAGATTCAGGGAGGAGGGGCCTGTTCTCATTTTGAAGCTAATAATTGGTGGCGCTTCATGGGGGAATTGCCTCCTCCTCCTTTAGGGCTAACAGTTGTTGAAATTTTGCAGGTAAAGGGACTCTTCTTCTTTAAGACTAACAATTATTGGAGATTCAGGAGGGGAAGGCCACCCATTCTTCAAGCTAACAATTGTTGGAATTCTGGGGAAAGAACTTCCTTCTTTAGGCTAACAATTATTGGCGTTTTGGGGGGAAGCACCCCCCATTTTTCAGGCAAACGATTGTTGGAATTTTGGGCAGGAAGGACCTCTTCAGGGCTAACAATTGCTGGTGTTTTTGCAGAAAGTGCCCTCCTCCTTTGTACTAACA
Source organism: Staurois parvus (assembly GCF_062004578.1). Classification (NCBI taxonomy): domain Eukaryota; kingdom Metazoa; phylum Chordata; class Amphibia; order Anura; family Ranidae; genus Staurois; species Staurois parvus. The sequence goes on along the minus strand of NW_028318813.1, from coordinate 20,723 downwards.
GTTGGAGTATTGTGGGGGAAGAGCCTCCCCCTTCTTAAGGACTAACTATTATTTGAGCTCCATGGGGGAAATGCCTCCTTCTTTAGGGCTAACAGATGTTGGAGGTTTGGGGGGGAAGGACCCGATTCTCCCAATTCAAGCTAACAGTAGGTGGAATTTTTCTGTAGACTAACAATTCTACGGGTTAACATTTGTCGGAGTTTTGGGGTGAAGGGCTACCTCTTCAAGCTAGCAGTTGTTGAAATTTTGAGGGGGCTTCAGGGCTAACAATTGCTGGTGTTTTGGGGGAAAAGGCTTTCCTCTTCTTCAGGACTAACCATTATTTGAGCTCCATGGGGGAATTGCCTCCTTCTTTAGGGCTAACAGATGTTGGAGTTTTGGGGTGAAGGGCTACCTCTTCAAGCTAGCAGTTGTTGAAATTTTGAGGGGGCTTCAGGGCTAACAATTGCTGGTGTTTTGGGGGAAAAGGCCTCCCCCTTCTTTAGGGAGTATAGCTTTTCAGAGGGGGAAAGTATAAACGAGCCCTCAGTTGTCGGAGGAACAAATGTCCTCATTGGAAAAATTCCTCCTAATCTCGCTACTCTATCCAAATTTTTAAAAAGTTTTGCCTTTAGATCCTTAATTTTTAAAAAAATACTACAACTCCCGTCTTCCACCAGAGCAAAGAGAGTCGGCAGAACACATTGGCAGCAGAATAGCGACATCATGGCACTTGTAGTCCAACCAGAACTTCCTCCAGACCCATAACAGAAGGTCTGAACCTACATACAGATTTGGCCTGTGAGTTGCATCCACGACACACCGATCACGGTTGCAATGCTCTGCTGCCCTCAGTGCTAAAATTTAATAAATGTCAAATTTTTTATTCCCTCATTTTTGGTGCATTGGCTGCATTATTTCAGTAGGCTGACTGTGCCTTTAAAGGTTCAAACTCCAAGGCATTTTATTTATTTAGCTTTGCAGGACGTCATAAATTCCACTCACTCGGGTCTCACAAAATGCATTTCTTCCAATTCCTGGTATTTGAGTTGTAAATGTCCCGTCTGTGTAGTATGAATTTAGTTTTTTTTTTTTTTTTCTTCCCCCCCCCCCCCCTTTTCCTGGTTCTCCTCTTTCCTCCCATTCAACTTGAATGCACCCGGACCTCCTTCTCCCCCCTGAGCAGTTATTGGATCTATGAAATTCAGGAGAGGAGAATAAAGACGTTCTTTGTTTCCGCTAAGTGTTGCCTTCTGTATCCATTAATACCCTAGTGGCCGGGAGTAAAGGATTCTGGGACGGCAGGACTTTAATATAGAGGATTCTTGTGATTCCAGAGTGAAGAGCATGTAATGAGCTCCGTTTTATTAATGGAGAGTCTTATTTCTGCAGCTGCAGCTTGCCTGCTCTTGGTTAGAGCCGTGTTCTAGCCGGGCTTGGTGCTTTTCGTGGGCTTATGCTACAGTTTGATGGTTTTCCAAGTTCGCTCACAAGTTTCTGTTCAAATCGAACTTTACTGCCACATGTGTACCTTGTCCCCTGTCCTAGTCTGACACTTTAACCCTTTTGCTCCCATAGCTGTTTTGTAAATTGGTTTTTAAATGCGTACTTTAGACTAGATTAGTTAACTACTTCCAGTCCGGACGCTTTCCCCCCCTTCCGGTCGGGACGCTTTCCCCCCCTTCCGGTCGGGACGCTTTCCCCCCTTCCGGTCGGGACGCTTTCCCCCCTTCCGGTCGGGACGCTTTCCCCCCTTCCGGTCGGGACGCTTTCCCCCCCTTCCGGTCGGGACGCTTTCCCCCCCTTCCGGTCGGGACGCTTTCCCCCCCTTCCGGTCGGGACGCTTTCCCCCCCTTCCGGTCGGGACGCTTTCCCCCCCTTCCGGTCGGGACGCTTTCCCCCCCTTCCGGTCGGGACGCTTTCCCCCCCTTCCGGTCGGGACGCTTTCCCCCCCTTCCGGTCGGGACGCTTTCCCCCCCTTCCGGTCGGGACGCTTTCCCCCCTTCCGGTCGGGACGCTTTCCCCCCCTTCCGGTCGGGACGCTTTCCCCCCCCTTCCAGTCGGGACGCTTTCCCCCCCCTTCCAGTCGGGACGCTTTCCCCCCCTTCCAGTCGGGACGCTTCCCCCCCTTCCAGTCGGGACGCTTCCCCCCCCTTCCAGTCGGGACGCTTCCCCCCCCTTCCAGTCGGGACGCTTCCCCCCCCTTCCAGTCGGGACGCTTTCCCCCCCTTCCAGTCGGGACGCTTTCCCCCCCTTCCAGTCGGGACGCTTTCCCCCCCTTCCAGTCGGGACGCTTTCCCCCCCTTCCAGTCGGGACGCTTTCCCCCCCTTCCAGTCGGGACGCTTTCCCCCCCTTCCAGTCGGGACGCTTTCCCCCCCTTCCAGTCGGGACGCTTTCCCCCCCTTCCAGTCGGGACGCTTTCCCCCCCTTCCAGTCGGGACGCTTTCCCCCCCTTCCAGTCGGGACGCTTTCCCCCCCTTCCAGTCGGGACGCTTTCCCCCCCTTCCAGTCGGGACGCTTTCCCCCCCTTCCAGTCGGGACGCTTTCCCCCCCTTCCAGTCGGGACGCTTTCCCCCCCTTCCAGTCGGGACGCTTTCCCCCCCCTTCCAGTCGGGACGCTTTCCCCCCCCTTCCAGTCGGGACGCTTCCCCCCCCCCCCCTTCCAGTCGGGACGCTTTCCCCCCCCCCCCTTCCAGTCGGGACGCTTTCCCCCCCCCCCCCCTTCCAGTCGGGACGCTTTCCCCCCCCCCCTTCCAGTCGGGACGCTTTCCCCCCCCCCCCTTCCAGTCGGGACGCTTTTCCCCCCCCCTTCCAGTCGGGACGCTTTCCCCCCCCCCCCCCCCTTCCAGTCGGGACGCTTTCCCCCCCCCCTTCCAGTCGGGACGCTTTCCCCCCCTTCCTGTCCTGGCCAATTTCCAGCTTTCAGCGCTATCACACTTTGAATGGCAATTGCGCGGTCATGCAACACTGTACCCATATGAATTTTTTTAGCATTTTTTTTAGACAGGTGTAACTTTCTTTTGGGGGTATTTATTCACCACTGGGATTTTTATTTTTTTGCAAAATAAATGAAAAAGTCCAAACATTTTGATAAAACTGTCTTTCTTCTAAAATTTTGCAAATAAATAATCTTTCTTCATAAATCTTGGCCAAAATGTATTCAGCTATCTTTTTAATAAAAAAAAATTACCCAAATTAGGTCATTATATTTTTTTTTTTAAAAATTACATTTTTTTTATTTTTTTTTTTTTCCACATATGGTTACCCTAGCAGTACAATGTCACCATAGGGACACTGTACTACTTGTGGGGGGGGGGTGATGATTTTTTTTTTCTCTTTTTTTTACACTGATTGCTTTTACACACAAAGGCTGTAAAATCAATCATTTCTTCTTCTCTCTGGCTGCATTCTTGCAGCCATTGAGAAAGACTGTGTGAGCTGTGATTGGTCACAGTTTGTCACATGGTACAAGGCTGTTGTGAATAGCCCTGTACCATGTGATCTCTGATCATTCACAGATTTCACTAGTTGTAAGCAATGATGTCACAACTGACATCTTGCTTACTACTGTTCATGTGATCACGGATTGGCCAATCAGTGATCACATGATTGGGACCTCACACAGAGGTCCCATACAGCGATTGGTGTTCCGGAGGACACAGCAGGCACTGGATTGTGGTGCCGCACGCTCCCAGGTAGGCAGGCACAGGCAGGGGGCGGGGAGGGCGTTTATAAATGGCCACCCGCTCCTGCACTGCTCCCGTCCAGCCGGTTATGTACAAGGGGTGGACGGGAAGTGGTTAAACTCCCAAACATATTTTCTGAAATCCTGGGGAATGATGGTGGTGGCAATTTTAGGTCACATACTATTAGAGTACATATATTTTCAGTACAAAATACACTCAAGGTAAAGTACAATTCCAGCTTACACGTAACTAGTCCTAAAAATGCCCCCCCCTTTCTAACACTAGTGCTGGCTAAAAAGAAAAAAATGACTGCAGGATAGAGGAGGGAGCAATCGACAACAACTGAGGAATGCCTGCGAGTGGTGACACCATCCATGAGATCCTGTGTACCAGCTATTGTTGATTGCTCCTTCTCCCCTGCAGCTGCCACTGGGAGCTGGATTACATGGCCTTACTGGAGCGGGCTGAAAATAGGTACGTGCACTATATTGCCAAAAGTATTGAGCCAGCCCTCCAAATCATTAGATTCAAGTGTTCCACACACCTCCATAGCCTCCTATGTTGCAGATTTGGCCGGGGAGCCTCGCCCGCGACGTTGCAGGTTGGGCCGGGGAGCCTCGCCCGCGACGTTGCAGGTTGGGCCGGGGAGCCTCGCCCGCGACGTTGCAGGTTGGGCCGGGGAGCCTCGCCCGCGACGTTGCAGGTTGGGCCGGGGAGCCTCGCCCGCGACGTTGCAGGTTGGGCCGGGGAGCCTCGCCCGCGACGTTGCAGGTTGGGCCGGGGAGCCTCGCCCGCGACGTTGCAGGTTGGGCCGGGGAGCCTGGGCCGATACTTTGCAGCTTGGGCCGGGGAGCCTCGCCTGCGACGTTGCAGGTTGGGCCGGGGAGCCTCGCCCGCGACGTTGCAGGTTGGGCCGGGGAGCCTCGCCCGCGACGTTGCAGATTTGGCCGGGGAGCCTCGCCCGCGACGTTGCAGGTTGGGCCGGGGAGCCTCGCCCGCGACGTTGCAGGTTGGGCCGGGGAGCCTCGCCCGCGACGTTGCAGGTTGGGCCGGGGAGCCTCGCCCGCGACGTTGCAGGTTGGGCCGGGGAGCCTCGCCCGCGACGTTGCAGGTTGGGCCGGGGAGCCTCGCCCGCGACGTTGCAGGTTGGGCCGGGGAGCCTCGCCCGCGACGTTGCAGGTTGGGCCGGGGAGCCTCGCCCGCGACGTTGCAGGTTGGGCCGGGGAGCCTCGCCCGCGACGTTGCAGGTTGGGCCGGGGAGCCTCGCCCGCGACGTTGCAGGTTGGGCCGGGGAGCCTGGGCCGATACTTTGCAGGTTGGGCCGGGGAGCCTCGCCCGCGACGTTGCAGGTTGGGCCGGGGAGCCTCGCCCGCGACGTTGCAGGTTGGGCCGGGGAGCCTCGCCCGCGACGTTGCAGGTTGGGCCGGGGAGCCTCGCCCGCGACGTTGCAGGTTGGGCCGGGGAGCCTCGCCCGCGACGTTGCAGGTTGGGCCGGGGAGCCTCGCCCGCGACGTTGCAGCTTGGGCCGGGGAGCCTGGGCCGATACTTTGCAGCTTGGGCCGGGGAGCCTCGCCCGCGACGTTGCAGGTTGGGCCGGGGAGCCTCGCCCGATACTTTGCAGCTTGGGCCGGGGAGCCTGGGCCGCTACTTTTCAGCTTGGGCCGGGGAGCCTCGCCCACGACGTTGCACATTGGCACAGAGGGTCAGCATCACATGTTGGTGCTACCTAAGGTGGTCTGCATGCAAATTCAGCCTGTATAGGATCGCCCACTCTTACAGAATGACCTCCCCAATCAAGGCATTTTGATATTTGCATAACTCCTCCCAGGAGCCAGCCCACTGCTTGCATCAGGACTGAGGACTCTTGGGAGTAGTATTGAGGCAGGATGCTGTGATGTTTTCAGGAAGTTATGTACACCACTCTGCCAACGCCTCCCACCAGCCAATGATCTGGCTGCATTGCATAGAGAAGCACAGAGACCCAGCGATGACATCACTGGGTCTCCTATAAGCTAAAGTTAAAATGTCATTCATATATTGATGAGGGGGGAGGGAGGAGCAAGGGGAGGGATATTGGATGAAACCTTCATCTTTAATTGTAAAATGCATTCGGAACGATGTGTGTGTGGCCAGCATTAGTCTCTGATTTCTTAACACACTGTAAGTAAACCAATGTGGTGGTGATGGGGCACAAAACTTCCACCACTTCCCGTTTACTGCATCCTCCGCATTATTAGAGGTTTTCTTTTCACTTGGAACACTTTTCGTACAAATGTAGAATTGCAGAACCGGCCCCAAGAGACGGCGCTTCTCCGGCCAAACTACGAAAACGCTGATAGAGGAAAAATGGATCCTCTCAAAGCAGATGTTGCTGGATTTCCCCAGAGTCCGGCTCAGATATACGGAATGGCCAAAGTCCAGTGCTTTTCCAGACAACTCTTCTTTTTTTTTTTTTTTTTTTTTTTTTAGTTGGCTTGAGAAAGGAAAGTGAGCACATGTTCTGGGAAATGTGCAGTTTTCCATACCGTTCTCCCCAGATGTAGAGTGTGTGTGTCCATACAGTTGTGTTCTAAGGTTTGCATACCCTTTGAGAGCCCCTAGCTCTTAATACCGTGTATTGACCCCCTTGGCATCAATGACAGCAGTCTATGAGGCCCCCGAATTCTTGAAGGTGCAATAGCTGCCCATTCGTCTTGGCAAAAAGCCTCCAGGTCAGGCAAAGTCTTTGCTCGTCTTGCATGAACCCTTGGAGAGCCCCTAGCTCTTAATACCGTATATTGACCCCCTTGGCATCAATGACAGCGGTCTATGAGGCCCCCGAATTCTTGCAGGTGCTATAGCTGCCCATTCGTCTTGGCAAAAAGCCTCCAGGTCAGGCAAAGTCTTTGCTCGTCTTGCATGAACCCTTGGAGAGCCCCTAGCTCTTAATACCGTATATTGACCCCCTTGGCATCAATGACAGCGGTCTATGAGGCCCCCGAATTCTTGCAGGTGCTATAGCTGCCCATTCGTCTTGGCAAAATGCCTCCAGGTCAGGCAAAGTCTTTGCTCGTCTTGCAGGAACCCTTGGAGAGCCCCTAGCTCTTAATTTTTTTTTTTTTTAATTTAAATTTTATTTATTTTCCATATATATTGCACATTTCGTCATTATTCTCATACAAATTTACATATCTTTAATAATAACATTTCTAACTATCTTTTATTCCCATTTACCGCCCCCCCTCGATCTATTTCCCCCCCACCCGAGTTAAAAAAAAAAAAAAAAAAAAAAAAACCCTCCCCCCATATAAACCCACCCACTCTGCATAATTCACTTATCCCTCTTCATACGCAAATATAGGGTATGTAAATCCTTCTAACTTTCTCACATAGTTACTCCATATATTTCACCATGTATTCTTCCCATGTTCTCCACCTCTTATAGAACAACCCCATCCTGTCTTCCTGCATATAACACAGTCTCTCCATCTTACAAATTTGATTAGTTCTTTCCACCCAATCCTCTATCTTAGGCACCTCTGGTCTATGCCAAAACTTAGGTATCAGACCCTTCGCCGCATTTAGATAGCACCATATACCCGAGTCCTTGTACTTATTAACTGATAACTCTGTACTATGTAGTAGACATACTGCTGGGTCCAGTCCTATCTTTATCCCAGAGATATTCTCAATTACTTGAACAATTATCTCCCAGAAACCTTGAATCTTTGGGCACTCCCACCATATATGATATAACGTGCCTATTTTTCCACATCCCCTCCAGCACTCTAGTGAATTTTCCCCACATATCTTATACTCAATGTTCGGTGCAATGTGCCATCTCGTTAAACATTTATAATTTACCTCCACCTCTCTCATGCTTATATTCTCGTGTATTAATCTATATATTTTCCTTTGTTTATCCTCATCTATCTCTATTCCCAAATCTCTTTCCCATTTACCTATATACCTTGGTTTTGTGTAAGTGTCTAACTCAGTGAGGATTTTATAAATTTTTGCAGTACCTCGCCTCCCGTCACCTCGTGTTTCTAACAACCTCTCAAACAGGTTCCAATCCTCTCTCGATCTCAACGGTTTTGGAAGGTTTCTAACAAAGTGTTTTAATTGGTGATATTTCCATTCATCTATTTTAATAAAAAGTTCCCTTTTTGTCCCCTTTCAAATCCCCAAGTGTTCTCAATTCCTGTCCTTCCATTATGTCTCTCAGTTGGATATCTTCTTTTCTAATCCATTTCCCTGTACTTTCCTCCTTACCTGGAGGAAAATAATCCGTATTCCTCAGAGAAATTAATTGTGAGTTAAAATCACATTTCATAAATTTATGCAATTTATCCCAAACTTTAAAAACATTTAATGTAAAAACACTCGTGGTATCTTTTAGCCCTCTATATTGTGCTGGTGCCCATATAATTCTCTTCAAGGTAACTCCACTTAATTCATTCTCAATCTGAACCCACCTTTTCCCCTCAAAATTATGTGTCCAATCATAAATTCTCGCTAAGACTACTGCTTTATAGTACCTCTTAATATCTGGCACTCCCAAGCCTCCTCTCTCTTTATTTCTATTTAACAAGTCATATGATATTCTAGGTTTTTTATTTTTCCATATATATTTTGTTAACATCTTTTTTATTACTTTAAAAAAGGCCTCCGGAATTTTGATTGGGATCATCTGAAATTTATAGAGGATTTTTGGTACGATTATCATTTTTATCAGGTTTATACGGCCTATCCAGGATGGGTTACCTCCCTCGAATCTCCTTAGTTCCTTCTTAATCTCATTTAAGAGTGGGATATAATTTAATTTATACAGGTTTGTACATGAAGCAGAAAGTTTCACCCCCAAATACTTTATCTCTCTATTTTTCCATATAAAGGGGAATTCTTTTTGTATTTTTTCTTTTTCACTGTTTGACAGGTTTACATTTAAGATCTCAGTTTTAGTTGGATTGATTTTCAAGTTTGATAGCTCCCCATAATCCTTTAAGCTCTTCATTAGATTTGGGAGTGTTATCCTAGGATTTCCCACATAAAACAATAGGTCATCCGCATAGGCAGCTACTTTATGTTCGACTTCCCCAATCTGCACACCTTTTATATTTAAATTCTTCCTAATAGTTGCCAATAATGGTTCTAATGCCAATATATACAGCAATGGAGATAATGGACATCCCTGTCTAGTTCCGTTTGACATTCTAATCGGTTCCGACCTCTCACCATTAACCATTACTATCGCTGAGGGCTCTCTATACAACTTTCCTATCCACTCTCTCATTCTTACTCCTATTCCTAGAGTTTCCAGGGTATCCATCATAAAACTCCAATCCACTCTGTCGAATGCCTTTTCAGCATCGATTGAAAGTACTATTACTGGGGTTTTCCCCTTCCTAGCTTTTTGGATAATCAACAGTGTTCTTAGGCCATTATCTCTGCCCTCTCTCCCTGGGACAAAACCCACCTGATCCCCCTGGATCCATTCTGGCATAAGATCTTTTAATCTATTTGCTAGGACCTTTGCATATAGTTTGGTGTCTATGTTCAAGAGTGATATCGGTCTATAGCTAGAGCACTGAGAGGGATCCTTCTCCTCTTTTTGTATCAACACCACCTGGGCCTGTAAAGATTCCCCTCTCACCTCCATCTCTCCTCCCAGGGCATTCATATATTTCTTCAGTTTGGGTATTAACAGGTCACTATATTTTTTATAGTATCTCACTGTGTAACCATCTGGACCCGGGCTTTTCCCCGTCGAAGTATTCTTTAATGCTCTTATTATTTCTTCCTGTGTGATTTCCAAATCAAGGGAATTCGGTTGATCATTACTTAACTTCGGTAATCCTGCCTTTTTTAAATATTCCCTTCTTTTCTCTCTTCTCTCATTTCCGTTTATATTTACTGGGTCTTGGGAAGCAATATTATATAGCTTGCTGTAATATTCTTTAAACACCTCGATGATCTCTTTAGTAGAGTAAACCATTTCCCCCTTGGAGTTTTTTATTTTCTCTATATAATTCCTATTTTTTTTTTTCCTTAAGGCTCTCATTAAATATTTTCCTGGTTTATCTCCCCATTTATATCTCTCACTTGCAACTTTATTAAAGACTCTTCTCTTCTCCTACTCCATCAGTAGCTCTAGTTCTTCTTTCTTTTTTATCACCTTCTGTCTTATCTTTTCTGATCTTTTATTTTTATGTATCTGCTCTAACTCAGCTATTTCTTTTAACAACCCAGTAAGTTTTTCTCTTCTTTCCCTTTTCTTTTTTGCCCCGAACGCAATCAGGATACCTCTTATATAAGCCTTATGGGCCTCCCACACTGTAGCCACCGACACCTCCCCTGTCTCATTCTCTTGAAAGTATCTTTCAATCTCTTCTCTAAGTTTTCTATCCACCTCCTGATCCAGGAGGAGAGCCTCGTTCAACTTCCAACCTATCCCACCTGTCAATCGTCTTCTCCACCTCATTTTCAGTGAAACAGGGGCATGATCCAAAAAAGACATCTCCTCTATCTCTACTTTATCCACCAAATCTATAAACTGATGATCTACTAATATATAATCCAATCTGGAGTACATCTCGTGTGCTTTGGAGAAGAAGGTATAATCTCTCTCTTTTCCATGAATCACTCTCCAAATATCCACCAGTTGACACTCATGGATCACCCTCTTCAGGATTCTCAGAGCTTTACCTCCCTCTCTTTGCACAGAAGATGTCGTATCCATTTGTGGATCCATACAAAAATTCAAGTCCCCTGCCACTATCAAACGTCCCTTCTTAAAGGCCATCAGTTTTCTCAGGACCCCCTTCAGAAAGACTTCTGGTCTTTTATTTGAGCAGTAGATATTTACAATTGTACATTCTTGCTCTTGTAATCTACCCTTTAAGAACAGAAATCTCCCCTCAGGATCTACCTCTCTCTCGTCTATCTCCAGCCTTACATTTTTTGCAATCCCTATTGCTACTCCCTTAGTTCTCTTGATTGGGGAATCCGCATAAAACCATGTTGGATAATTTCTAGAGTACAACTTTATATTTGACTTAATCTCTAGGTGTGTCTCCTGCAGAAATACCACCGAAGCCTCCCTATGCTGTAGCTCCTTAAATAATTTAAATCTCTTCCCAGGACAGTTCAATCCCTTTACATTATAAGTTATAAATCGGAGATCTTCCATCTATCGTATCTTATCCTTTCTCTCTTTTCCTATCTCTTTCTCTTCCATTATGCGGAGTGTTACCCCTAAAAACCCCGTCCTCCCTAGCCCTCCCCCCCTGAGATCTCCTCCCCCCCCCAACCTCCCACCTCCCCAACCTCCTACCTCCCCATCCCCCCCAGGCCTCCTATGCCTTCGGATCATTTTCCACCTCTGATCCCTCTATAGGGGTTCGACTCTTACCATGACCGCTCACCTTCCCCCCCCTCATCCCCGGTGTCCCCTTATCTATTGTTTCTCTATTTCCTCTTTTAACCAGCTGCCACATTCTTGACCCACAGCTGTCCACCTCTCCGTCCCCCACTTCCCAACCAGATATCTCTTGTCTCTGCAGTCCAAATTTATCACAAAAGTCTTCCATATCTTCCGGAGATCTTAATATAGCTGTAGTTCCATCCCTCCACCCAATTAAACTTATGTCCCGGCCCCATCTGTATTTCACATTATGTTTTTTCATCACTTCTAGTAGGGGTTTCAGTGATCTTTTCCTTCTCAGAGTCTCTGCTGTTAAATCTGCAAAAATTTGAATACTTTTTCCTTCGTATGTAATATTTGTTCTTCCTTTAATCTTTTTCCATATCTCTTCTCTATCTCCGTAGTTATGGAGTTTAACAATTATATCCCTTGGTTTTTCTACTCCTTTTTCTTGTTGATATTTCCCAATCCTATATACTTCATCCAATTTAAGCATCTCCTCATCCGATTTATCCATTATGGAGATCAGAATTTTGGCAGTTAGCTCTTTTAAATCTTCCCCCTGTGTCAGTTCCGGGACTCCTCTTACTCTGAGATTATTTCTCCTTTCTCTATTTTGTTGTTCTTCCATCATATAAAGTAATCTCTTTTGTTCTTTTCTATCTTCCATTATCCACTTCTCTAATTTTGGGATGGCCTGGGCATGGGCCTGAACCTTCTCCTCTATTTCCTCCACCCTAGTTAACAATTGTCCCAAGTCTTCGCGGATCATCCCCATCTCTTGCTTTATTGATTTTTCCAAGCCTTTAAACATTTCCGCCATTTCTTTTTTATTAGGTATTTGCAAGTCTCTTTCAAGATCTCTCGGTTCCATGCCTTCCATTTGACTATTATATACTGGGCCCAGGGAAAGTCTCGGGCTATTATCCAAGCTTATTTCCAAATCGCTTTTTTCACTTATTCCCTGAGTTCTTTCTGGGGTAACGTTTCCTTGTAACACATACTTCTTAATCGTACCAGTTTGAGTGTTCTTAGGCCCGCTCCCTTTAGTATTTTTACCTTTCATGTTGTTTTTTGAAACTTTTTACTCTTATTTCAAGGAACTCCTGTTCTCTTACTCCTCCCAATCTTCAGACCCGCCCTAGGAATCTCCTTTTTCTTTTATTTTTCCGAATATTTAATGCAATGTCTTATTATAGGCACATAGGAATCTAGTACGAGAACTCAATGTGTATAAAAGTCTAATATACAAGTCCAATGTATAAAGAGTGTTAAAGAGGACCTGCAGGAAAACCCACGATCATCACTCACCCTCCACGTTGGAACTTCACTCCAGAAGCGTTCCTCCTCTGTAATTGTGTCCTCTAGTATCCTCTTGAAGGGATTCCTAGGGGTCTCATATAACTCATATTGCTTATCTTCTCATCAGTTGTCTCCTTAAATTATAGATGGTATACAGCACAGTATACAACACGGGTTGATAATATAATAGAGAAAGGAGTAATATAGAAGTTGGCGGGCTTAGCCGTATTAAGAAGATGGTAATATGAAACTGTTAGACTGCAGAGCTGGTATGGTATGTAGATAGTTTAGAAGTGGGGGTAGATAGAGGAGACAGGACGATGGATAGAGGAGACAGGACGAGGTAAGCAGCTGAGAATATTATAGTATATTGTGGGGCAATATGTTATTTACCCTCCACCTCTTCACCCTCTCGCTCAGATGCCGGGCAGTTTCTCTCTCCATCACACTCGGAGCTCCCAGAGCTCCTCCGCGGCCTCCCACGCGTCGGGGCCGCTCCAATGCCTCGACCGTCTCACTGGCGTCTCCCTGGCAACCCTACTCCTCCTCCGAAGCCGCCACGAGACGCCGGAGGAAACCACGAGGCGTCCCTCTCCCGGCTCTCTCCTGGATCCCGGCTTCGACCGTCTCCCCGGCAACTCCACTCCTCTTCTACAGGCGCCGGCAGTCGCCAGTGGAGAACCCCAAGGCGTCCCCCCTCCGGCTCTCTCTCCGGCTCTCTCCTGGGTCCCAGCCGTCCAACCGTCCTCGGAACTCCGCGACCTCTCTCCAGCGGGTGAGTTACCGCTCACCCTCAATGCAGCTGGTCTCTCTGGTCTCTCTATCGGGGCCTCATGGGGAGAATAGACGAGGGGAGGCTAACGGAGAGTGTTTGCTACACGCTCATCCGAGCCGCCATAGTCAGGCTCCACCCACGAAAAAAAAAAAAAAAAAACACCATCTTTTTCCAGAGCAGCCTGTATTTCTCCTGAGGTTACATGTGAATTTTTATTTGTATCCTATACAATTGATCTAGCAGTTGTGGTTGCAATCTTTCATGGTCTACCTGACCTTGGATTGGTATTAAGAGATCCCCGAATTTTCCACTTCTTATTAGGTGGTTGAACAGTACTGACTGGCCAAATTAAGGCTTTGATTATCTTTTTATATTCTTTTCCATCTTTATAAAGGTTCATTATCTTGTTACGCAGGTCTTTTGACAGTTCTTTTCTGCTCCTCATGGCTCAGTATCTAGCCAGTTCAGTGCATCCACGTGAGAGCTAACAAACTCAATGACTATTTATACACAGACACTAAGGCTGGCCATACATTATACAATTTTCTTCAGATTTTTGGTTTAGATTTATCAAAAACTATATAATAGGAAGTCAAACCTAAACAACACTTTCAATTGTATCCAATTAGGCAAGCTCTGGCACCATATAGTTGAAGGTAAATCTAAAGGAAATTGGGCAGAAATGGACAGAAAATTGTATAGTATATGACCAGCCTAATTGCAATTTAAAAAGGCACAGATGTGGGACATTAATCTTTTAATTTCCATTGTAACCCATGTGTGTCTGTACCAAGGCCAAACATTCCAGGGGAGGGAAACTTCTGATCCGGGCCATTTGGGGGATTTCTGTTATGACTTAAAAAAGGAGCCAAACAACTATGTGGTAAGAAATGGCTTCATATCATCACTCTCCCTAAATAAAAGACAGGTTTGTGGCATCATCAGTCAGATTTTCAATATCCATGCCAAAATGTCACCATTTCTGCCAGGGGATGCAAACTTTTCTGTGTGTGTGTCAGAATTCTGCCAAGGAAAATAGGTGAGTTGGAAGGTTTGGTGCATGAGCAGAACTATGATTTATTTGGTATTTCTGAATCTTGGCTTCATTCTTCACATGACTGGGCCATTCATATTCCTGGCTATGTTCTCTTTCGGAGAGACAGAGGAAAGGTGGTGGTGTCTGTCTCTGTGAGAAGTGATCTCGGAGTGAGTGTGAAAGAGGACCTAGTTGATGGAGAGTGTGATGAGACTGAAGCATTATGGGTGGAATTGCACATGGGGGTGCAGACTACAAAGGTAATCTTTGAAGTTTGTTATAAGCCTCCCAGTGTTAATGAGGAGGTGGAGACTCAGCTCCTTGCACAGATGGAACGGGCTGCAAGGGCTGGGACAGTGATAATGATGGGAGATCTTAACTACCCGGAAATTGACTGGAGTAATGGTACTGCAGGAACAGTTAAAAGGCAACCATTTTTAAACCTACTACAGGACAATTTTATGGTACAGTTAATAGAGGCCCCAACTAGGAATCATGCTCTGCTGGACCTGGTAATATCAAACCATGCAGAGCTTATTACAAATGTCCATATAAAAGAACATCTGGGTAGCAGTGACCATAACATGATTTAATTTGTTAGCTGTAAAAAGTGAGCACATACAAGAAAAATAAAAACGCTAAATTTTAAGAGAGCTAATTTTCCAAGGCTGAGAACTGCTCTCCAAGACTTAGGCTGGCCATACACTACAATTTTCAGTTCAATTTCTGCCCAATTTCCTTTAGATTTACCATCAACTATGCAGCGCAAGGGCCCGCTTAATTGGATACAATTGAAAGTGTTGTTCAGGTTTAACCTCATATTATTTGGTTTTTGGTAAATCTAAAGCAATTTTCTAAAGAAAATTGTATAATGTATGGCCAGCCTTAGACTGGGAGGGAATATTGGCATTGATGAACACAACACAGATATGGGAGTTCTGCAAAGAGACTGTATGTGAACACACTGCAAAATATATTCCCATGGGCAACAAGTATAAAAGGCTAAAAATCCAACCTATGTGGCTTACGGCCAAAGTTACAAAAGCCATAGATAATAAGAAAAGAGCTTTTCTTCACAGTGAGAGCTGAGAATGTGGAATAGACTCCCTCAAGAGTTGGTTGTGGCCAGCTCAGTGGATTGCTGTAGGAAAGTCCTGGATCCTTTCTTGGATACACAGAATATAACTGGATATAACATTTATAGGTGACGTTGATCCAGGGAATATCCGATTGCCTCTCGGTGGATCAGGAAGGAATTTTTTCCCAGCAGGAGCAATTTGGATCGTGCTTTGCTGGGGGTTTTTTTGCCTTCCTCTGGATCAACTGTGGGTGTAGGATTATAACTTTTTTTTTTTTTTTTAATGGTTGAACTGGATGGAATTTTGTCTTTTTACAGCCAGACTAACTATGTACAGTAACTACAGTATATATAGTTTCTTACACATATCAGGCCCAGATGCGTTTTTTTTTTTTTTTTAAGTACAATTCTCATGTGGTAGTGCAACCCATTCATTTGAATGTTCTGCCCTATGCATGATGGTAGCTCCAAAGAAGCTCCGGGACCAAATGTTGGCCCTGAGCCAAGAGCAATTTCTGCATTTTCCCACCATTCTAGCATCTTGGGCTGCGTGACAACCACTGCAAAATCACGCCACATTCTGCCAATGTGGCCAATTCTGCCTGCGATTCCGAATCGCCTGAATATCAGCAGGGCCTTAATAGGAACCAAACGCTGACGTTGTATCAAATGAAAGTCCCTGTAAAGCCCCGAACACACCACCAGAATATCGTACGAAAAATACCTCTTTCAAAGCGATCGTACCGTAACCTGATCGTTCGTGCGCACCAATCGTCCAATAGTACTCGGAAGAGACCAGCACATTTGTGCCGCATGATTACCAGATCCTACGACTCTCGTTTAACCGATACAGATTTTGGATGAAAATACAATACAATACATTACATCGCTTCCGAATTTTTATTTTGTCGTACGAGAATTTTCGTAACTTTAGTAACCCCTCTCTCGATATGAGAGTATCATGCAAAGACGGACGATCGTTTGTACAATATTTTCAACGTGTATGCGAGGCTTAAGCCCAGATTCACACTATGATGATGGAAATGTATTTATTTCAGGTACTTATATAGCGTCGTCAATGTACGCAGCGCTTTACATATATATTGTACAGTCACATCAGTCCCCGCCCCCGAGGAGCGTACAATCTAAGGTCCCTAACTCACATTCATACATACACATACTAGGGACAATTTGGACAGGAGCCGATTCACCTACCAGCACGTCTTTGGAGTGGAAATGATAACTTGCAAACAAACGGTGTAGCCGGATGACCCCCCCCCCCCCCCCCCCCAGTAATGAAAGCCTTTCTCACAATAGATTTCTATCATGTTTGTGTTTTTCAGACAAGCTGCTGGTGATCACGGTGGCCACAGATGAAACCGAAGGATATCACCGATTCCTGAGGACAGCCCGGCATTTCAACTACACCGTGCGGGTGAGAGAATGACTTTGTATTCATTACCATAAGGTCTCATTTACACTTGTGTTTTTACTGCCCCCCAACCACATCTCAGCTGTGTTTTTTACAACCCCCTCATCTTCCATTTAAAGTGATAATAAAGGCATTTTTAAAAAAAATAACAAACATGTCATACTTACCTGCCCTGTGTAATGGTTTTGCACAGAGCAGCCCCGATCCTCCTCCTTCTCGGGTTCTCCACTAGCGCTCCTGGCCCCTTCCTCTTGCCAAGTGCCCCCGTAGCAAGCAGCTTGCTATGGGGGGATCCCATGCAGGCTCGCTCCTGTCCATTCACACACAGCCGCTAAAACCCCCCCTTCTGCTTACTGGATATGATTGGCTCCCGCTGCTGTCTCAGCCAATGAGAAGGGAGAGTCGAGGCTGTCGTGCACATTGCTGGATCGAGGTGAGGCTACTGCACACAGAAGGTTTTTTTTTTTACCTTTATGCATAAAATGCATTCAAATATAAATAAACAGCGCAAATTTAGATGATTAATCAATATAATTAATAATATAAAATAGGTGCATAAATTAATCGTGTTTGTCCTTAATCTTAAACAAAAACACCCAAAAGTCCATGTGCTGAAAACATAATTAAATTGTTGAAATAAAAGTGCAAACTTTTTTCTTCAAAAAATACTTTCACCTTCCACCCGTGCACAAACCAACATCGAATACACTCACCAGAACTTGGTGAGTAAAAGACCTTTAAGGAATTTTTAGGGATCCTAAACCCTCTTTGGTGCCACGCTAGGGAAAATCTTCACCCTCCGAATAGACTCCACCATCCAACCAAAAGAAAAAAACTCACATAGCATAATATTGTCACACAATAGTAACTTTTTCCAAATGGAGATTAAGGCCACTCACATGTTAAACACGTGCTAAAGGCATGTTTATTATGTATAATAGGCTTCAGTTCCAGCAGATATACAAACTTTTCCTTCCAGGACTCTCACATCCACAGTGGAACAAAGACAGGACTCCTCTTAGACCAAACAGTGAACCAAGATGGCCGCTGGAACGCACCGCTCAGCGTGCGTTCCACTCACCGGAAATGACGTCAGGCGCATGGAGTGTGGACCGGAAATGCGTCAACGCGTTTCGCCCCTCCCATAGGGCGTTATCAAGACCAAATGTATAAATGTCTTGTATAAACATAAAATGCATTCAGCCTTTACAACCCCTCACCTACGGGGCACTTACACCCCCTTCCTGCCTACGGGGCACTTACACCCCCTTCCTGCCTACGGGGCACTTACACCCCCTTCCTGCCTACGGGGCACTTACACCCCCTTCCTGCCTACGGGGCACTTACACCCCCTTCCTGCCTACGGGGCACTTACACCCCCTTCCTGCCTACGGGGCACTTACACCCCCTTCCTGCCTACGGGGCACTTACACCCCCTTCCTGCCTACGGGGCACTTACACCCCCTTCCTGCCCAGACCAATTTTCAGCTCTCAGCGCTGTCGCACTTTGACACAGATAGGGCTTTCTTTTGGTGGTATTTAATCACCTCTGAGTTTTTTTTATTTTTTTATTTTTTGCTAAACAAACCAAAAACAACTGAAAATTTTGAAAAAAAAAATTTTTTTTCTTAGTTTTTGTTATAAAATTTTGTAAATAAGTGATTTTTCTCCACTGATGTGCACTAATGAGGCTGCAGTGATGGGCACTGATAGGCGGCACTGATAGGTGGCACTAATGGGCATTGAGAGGCATCACTGATGGGCACTGAAAGGCAGCAGTCATATATGGCACTGATAGGCGGCACTGACTGGCACTGTTAGGTGGCACTGACTGGCAATCAGTGATCACATGAATTGGAACCTCACACAGAGGTCCCGTACAGTGATTGGTGTTGCGCTGTGTCCGGAGGATACAGTGGGCACTGGATTGTGGTGCCGTGCGCTCACAGGGAGCGCTCACGGGCAGTAAATGCGGGGGCTGTTTATAAACAGTCACCCACTTTGGCACTGCTCCTGTCCAGCCGTTTATGTACATGGACCGGACGGGAAGTGGTTAAGTGTTCGGGCACACGTGTGGTTGGGGGTGGTAAATCCAAGTTTTATGCCCCCCCCCAACCACTCACCGTTTAGGCAGCAGCCAGGGGTGTGCACACAGGCATTATATCCCTTGTGGCTTGGTGGGCACTGGCGCCTGCCAAACATAAACTATTCAAGTGAATGGGGTGCCCTGCAACCATGTGCAGTGCATGCGGTGGTGCGACATTTAGGGGGTTAAAACAGGCGTTGAGGAGAGATGTCAAACGCCTCTGAAAAGTTATCCAAGCATGAATCACTTTTCAGAGGAGTGGCAGTCCTTGCCTCTAATGTGAATGAGCCCTAACCCCTGGTTCACATATGTGTGGGCCGCGATTTGCCCGGGCACAAGAGCCTATTCATTTGAATGGACTCCTATGTCCCGGAACATGCAGGGAAGAAGTCCCTGCACCACTTGGGAACCTCGGTTCCCAGTACGGTTGCGATTTCCAGTGTGGGCGGCGTGTCATTAGAATTAATGGCACCCGCCTGCAGGTCCCTCATTCCTCTGTGTGGTTGGTGCAGCTGCGGGTACCACCCACACAGATGTGAACCGAAGGTAAGGAAGTGCAGGTGACCGGATATAAAGGAAGCCATGTGTTCTTTCAATGATTTAGCCTCCCTGGCGGTATTCCCGAGTGTAGCTCGGGGTAAAGTTTCAGCCCCACAAGCGGTAACCCCCCCCCCCCCCCCTGAGCTACACTCGGGAATACACTGCAGCATTGCTCCGGGATCTCTTCTTCTCTTACCTTGTCCTGCGCTCCCGCGATGTCCCCCCTGCAGTGTCCCCTGTAATGTCCTCCGGCCGATGCCGCCATCTGTCTTCCAGGTTCCGTTCCCTGCGATGTCGGGACGTACGGGGGATGGAACTGGCGGAAAATATGAAAATGTTAAAAAGTGACATTCACTAAATACACTAAAATCACATAGTATAACATTCCTGTATCAAACCATTTCACATACATTTTGTCCCGAGTGCTTTGTCCGGCGCCCTGCCTGCATTTTTACTCTTCTTTCTGCCTGGAAACTGAGAAACGTCCATGGCGTCCAAAAAGCGTCCCTTTAGGTCAGACGCGGTTTTAGACCGGCTAGAGAACAGCGATAGTAAATCAGAACCACTTGCAGAATTGAGTGATAATGATTCGTGGGGGAAATTCATCATCAGACACTGAAAACGATTCTGCGACTGAGCTCAGCGATATGCGAACTTGGCGCTATATTTCACATTTCAGTGTTTTTGGGTTTGATTATATTATTGAATTAAATTTATTATTATATTATTTTTTATGATTATTTATTAAATTATAATTTATGATTTCGTGTTTCAAATTTTATCATCCCCGGGATGTTTACTAGACTCTTGTTCGGACAGATTTCAGTGAGTTATTCCTAAAAATTACAGCCTACAATAAAAAACAACATATTTCCATGCAAAAAAATGTACCGCTTTGAGCGCAGAAATATGGACATAATCAGACCATTAAGGAGGTTAAGTTCCAGCTGTTTGATGCCTAGACTGGGGGGGAGATTTACTAAAACTGGAGCACCCGGGATCTGGTGCAGCTGTGCACGGCAGCCAATCAGCTTCTATCTTCAGCTTGTTCAGTTACGCTTTAATAATAAAACCTGGAAGCTGATTGGTTTCTTTGCAGAGCTGCACCAGATTTTGCATTCTCCAATTTTATTCAGTGTGGATTCTGGCTGAAGTGGGTTACTGACCTCCAGTGTTCTCAGTTCACACGATTGCAGTAGTTGCTGGAGCAGCAGCAGTTCACCAGCTATATTCACTTGCTGCCTGGAATACGTCTCAGAAAGAAACCGGCCATGAAAGGTGCAAAGACGTTGCCATGGATGAAGACTTCTATAGCATTAACCCCTTCCAGTCCGGACACTTCCCCCCCTTCCAGTCCGGACACTTCCCCCCCTTCCAGTCCGGACACTTCCCCCCCTTCCAGT